>NW_019392811.1:950010-1100849 GCF_000648675.2 Cimex lectularius
TATTTAATAATAAACTTTGTATCGACGTAGTATCGCCATCAAGTTACAATTCAGAATGACTCCAATTCCTGCAGGCACAACATTTATATCGGCGTGAACGAAAGTCTCGAATGTTCCCGTCAAACGCGCCGCCCGAAACTAGACTGTACTGTCTCTCGTTGTTTCTAGACTAGACTGTACTGTCTACTAGTCTAGAAACAACGCGGCTTTTCTTTGACAAGTGCCGCGCGTTCCTTTGATAAAGCCACCTTTTGCCGCAAGCAGTGTTATTTTATTACGTAATACATTTTTGTAGTTTAGTTACCTACCTACTTATTAAAAATTTTTTTCTTCTCGAGATCTACTCAAAAAGCACTCGCGATCGACTGGTCGATCGCGATCGACCGTTTGAGCACCCCTGCTCTAAATGATTTCTGGTTTTCAAAATAATCTGTCCAGATTTGGAAAATAATCGTTCAGAGAAAACAAATGTGCCACTAAGCAATAAATGGAACAACTCCTGACAGGTTCTTCATTTATTCATTTAAGAAGAATATGGTCCTTCTCTATTCACAAAAGTGGAAATTTGAAAAAACCGAAAAAGTTTATAAAACATCAACAGTCCACCAACGATGATTTCCAAAGTTTTCTAGTATATATATATATAGTGTTTTCTCGATAGACGAAAATTCTGCCTTAATTTGTCTCATTGTTTTTACTAATAAATATTTGTTTATGCCATATTTTATATTAGGACTATCAATTAGAAGTAAATACACTTAATCCTTAATCCAAAACAAGGGTAAAAGATTTTTTTTTATTTTTCATTTTTACGAAATTTAAAATGTTTATTCATTCTCATTTGAATTTTGAAGCAATAAACTGTTTAGCTATTTTTATATAGTTTAACCAATTGTTTTCTTAATTGGAATTTTTAAACTTATAAATGCCACTTAGTGCAGAGGATGTTGAGCGTGGTGTGGCACTTATTGATTGAGGATGGACGTTCCATCTGGTATGCGGCTATTGCCATCGGAGTTCCCTACGAAACACTTCGGGACGCCGGTAGCCATTTTCGTGAAACTGGGCCCTACCATAGAAGGCTCGGTTCTGGACTCCCTAGGGTAACAGGACGACCGCTTTTTGAATTTCTGAATTTTGCGAAACAAGCACCTTACTGTTATTCAAGCGATTCTTCAGTTCCAGGAAGTTTGATGGTCTAAATTTCTGAAAGCACTTCTCGAAGAAAATTAAATCAATACGGACTGATGGCTGTTCACGCCATAAAAGGATCAGAATCGACCAGAACACGCAGAGTTGCACGGCTCGTATTTGTTCGAGTACACAGTCGTAGGTCTTAGAACGATTGGTGTGCTATATATTTTACAGATGAGTATAAATTTGCTGTACGATCTACAGCTGGGCGTGAAACATTGTGGAGAAAGCGAAATGAAAGGAACGAAGCCTGTAATTTTTCCCAGAGCCAACCGTTTCAACGTAGCTCAGTGATGGTGTGGGTGTGAATTTCAATAGACAGTCGCACAGAGTTGGTTATTGTTCGTGGAGGGTCTTTGACGGCCACTCGCTATGTTGATGAAATTTCGGAACACCATGCGTTGCCTATTCTCGATGAATCAGCGACAATCCTTTTCTAGTGCATGATAATGCCCGTCCACAAGTCACTCGCATAGTACGAACATACCTTTAACAGGTACATCACAGTCTTAGCCTGAACAGCCCGATCACCCGACTTGAACCCCATCGAACATTTATGGAATAACCTCAAAAGACGAATAAGAGCACAGCCATCACTTCCTGATACACTCCGCCATCTTTAAAGGACTCTTCGTGAAGAATGGGTTCACCTCCAGCAAAGAGACATTTCCAGACTGGTAGACAGTAATAAAGGCAAGAGGAGGAATACACGATATTGAATTGTTAATTAAAAATCCAGAAAAAAATTCTAACAAATTTTATCTGGTGGGGGGAACTTTTGCCTTTCAGGGTACGTAAAGCAGGACATATACGAAAATTTTATTTACTCCACAACTTGGTTATCTGAAAAAAAGCAACCAAATAAAACGTCAAATTAAGTTCTGAAGTTTATTACCCCATCTTTCGTGAAAGTGTTTGCTTCCGATCTGAACAAAACGGACTTTAACCTTCCATAATATCGGAAAATTTCGGTGACGGTACTTTCTGTAATAAGGTCTCAGGGTGTAGGAGTGGCAGGGACATAATACAGAATCATCCAATTACATTAATTGGGATCCACGGACGGCAAATCCAATCACTTGTCAAGATTGGGGTTAATGGGTTGCATATTTCCGTAAATATTTCACATGAAAGAAATGAGTGGTATTTCGTAGTGTCGATGGTTTTGTGGAAAGTGGAGCCGGTCCCCAACGGTTAAGGGGTTGATACGGTGCTCGTCACTACAAGGTAAAAATCTTTACTATTCATAATGTGATTTGTCTTATTTGAACTGCTGTAATTTTGTAAATTTATATTCATCTGTTCAATTATTTTCAATTAACTTAGTTTTACTATTGTTTCAGCAGACCAGCAATGCCAACATTTTCCGCATAGTGTGATCGATGTTTACTCAATGTTTTTGTACAAAATATGCCGATGGGTGTTATCAAAAATGGGTTCTGGGATGAAGGCTGGAGGTGAGATTTCGTGGGCGTTGATAGGTTTTTGCCCGGGAAAATTAAATTACGGCTTACACACCCCAACTCTTGTTCAATACCAAGCACGCATCCTTCAATTCAATTTTTCTTTTTACTTATTAGATTTAAAAAAACCCATTTTATAAACGGGTGGGAACAAAATCGCCCATTTTGACTATCAGAGCGGTCGTCCATAATTAAAAACTGTTAAAACCCAAGATCCTTCTTTTGTAATCTTAACAACGAAATAACAAAACAATAGGACAATGGTTTACTTTTAAAAATTCAGTTCTCAATTTATTACAATTTATCTTCAGGCAAAATACAATGTACTTTCATTCTAATTCTTAAAATAATTAAATAATTTTATTTTTAATTTTTTTGGATTTTTGCCGAATTTTTTTTTTGGCTGTGTCAAATCTCGATCGTAGGATCGCCTCCTTGCCGTATATTCAACCAATCTTTCACTGTGTCTGTTTTTTGTTTTGTTTTTTATATCAATTTTTCTTTCACTTTATTTTTTTTTCATTCGAAGCAACATTTTACGATATTAGGTATTCATATCTTATTTTTTATCTGGTTCACTTTTCTCTTTGTTTATCTATTTACGTCATAATCTATTTGTTCATTCTTTCTATTCCATGTATCCAAAAACTGCTTTACCTGTTATGCTAGTTTTATTTACTTTGTACTACCACTAGTATCATGTTTTATTCACACTCCGACTCTCTCACGCCCTCTCTCTCACTCTCTCTCTCTCTCTCTCTCTCTCTCTCTCTCTCTCTCTCTCTCTCTCCCTCAAATCTGTACGTCTGTCTTTTTCTCTCTCACACACGCTCACGCTCGCCCGTGGGTACACACATTCCTATTTTTATATTTAGCTTTCTTTATATTTAGAAAAACTATCTCTAAATCTTTTCCATCTTTTTCTCAATTCATCTGTGCTTATCATCGAGTTCACTTTTATCTTTTTTTCTTGAGATGTCTTTGTCTTTCTCTCTCTCCCATTCTCACGCCCTGTTTTTACATATGTATTTATATATATATTTTTTTTCCGTTTCAATCTCTTATTCTTTCCACTTATCTTATTATTCTGTCTCATTATACTGCCAGTTTTTCTCTCTATTTTCATATAAATCTATTTTCTTGTTTTATTGTATTTCTACATATTTTACCCTGACTCCCTTTCTTTCTGTTCTTCTATACGTCTCTCTGTACGTCTGTCCGTTTATCTGTCACTCTCTCTCTCTCTCTCTCTTTCTCTCTCTCTCTCTCTCTCTCTCTCTCTCTTTCAAATTTTTTATCTATCTATCTTTATCAATATTTTGGTTATCTGACACACTTTTCCCTCACTCTTTCTCTTTCTGTCCCCCTCTCTTTCCCTTTCTCTCTCTTTCACTTTCTCTCCCTCCCTCCGTCTCTCTCTCTCTCTCTCAATTCACTCTCCTTAATTACATTTAGATGTAGCATAAGTAGTATGTAGTAGGAATGTGCAAATGTGCAAAACCAGAACACCGCCGTCAAATCCTATAATGACCAATTTGCTTAATAAGGGAACACCTCCATATTCATCGTTGCGTGTGTTAATTGACATTATATTAGCAAAGGGGCGCCGTAGGGAAACAATAATTTACATATCAATTGAATACGTCTCGAAGAGCAATAATGTTAGTTTGCTCAAGTTATCGGCGAAGTTAGGCGTTTCTGCCGTCAACTTGTTTTCGAAGGGCGAAACTTCGTCGTGTCACCAGTAACAAACAGTGATAATCAATAGGTGTGATTAGATCATATCTGGGGACTTTGATATGATAATCAGGACACCTTGGTCGGATTCAAATTCTTTGTGGAAAAGTTATCTGGAACTTTCCGTAAGAATATGCTCGTATTCAAAGACAACATAGGTAATCGCAATTCAGGTTACATACTTTTGATTCATATTAAAAATGTAAACAAAATAGGAGAGATATTATAATACTATTAGCCTAATATGGACTTATTAGAAACACAAATTTGGCAGTTCAGGATAAGTAGGGAATTACGGTGAATTACAAAACATACGTTGATTGAAAAAAAAAAAAAATACAAATGTAAATAATATTTTTTCACTTTGTCGTTACCAATTGACCATAACTCTATTATAGGGATTTGCCGGTGCTCCCTATCTTTTATTTTTATTTTCTTTTGTTCTTTTTCCTTAATTTTATCTTCCTTAAATTTCGCTCACAATTACGCTCCTCAATTAAAATTGACAAATTTGCGTCCTGCATATATTTCAGTAGGGCTTTATAAATATTATTGTCCTCCGCTACCATAGAGATTTGTAACTGAATGGCTTCTCTACGCCACGTATGCTGTATAGTTACTATACTATTGAAAGCTATAGTTCTTTGAGAATAATATTTCTTGCAGTGCATTATCATGTGATCTAAGATCTCGAGGACTTGAAATGTCGCGCATAAAGGGGTTTCCCTAACTTCAATACGGCGCAGAAAAAATCTGCAAACTCCGTGATTACAGCTTAGCCTGTTGACTATAGTCTACTCTTTTTTTTTTCGTCATAACTGTGCGGCGGAATTTTGCAGATTTGGAATTTCAAAGTCTAAATGAAAGCTTCTGATCGGATCTCTTCCCAAACTTTCTCTCAATTGCTCCATAATCTGGTGTGAAAAAACGTCCGTACATCTCCAAAGGGTAAGAGACTGGAAAGGTTCTCTCTTTTGTTCCATTTTTTGCAAGACTAACGACTGCATAAATGCTGAACCAGATATTTCATACTCATTTGAAGTGTGATGCTATTTTTCTGGTATTTTTATTTCGTGTAAAATTGTTGTGAAAAATAAATTTGGATTGTGCTGGTTTTATATGATTGTGACAGGGTGGGAAACGCGGTAAATCTGGCAAATTTTCTTTGATCATAGGCAATTTTATAAGAAGAAAAGAAGTCAAAACAATTTTGTGGATTGGATTTGTACTTCGGAGTTTATTAAATATTGGAAAGAAGTTGATTATTATAGACGATAACGAAAGAAAGGGAAATATTAATGGTTTTCCATTAGAGTTCGTGGTCCGATTGAACAATTAACTTTTTTCAATTAATTAATCTTTATGTAAAGTATTGGTTGAAATAAAAAAGTCAATGTCACGAGCGGGATTCGAACCGAGGACTTTGGCTAAATATGCTGCTGCTCTACAACGTGAGCTATCGAGACTTCGATCCACTCGCAAACTAACTTCCCACCTCAAACCAACCTTTTAAATATTCCCTCCTTTTTACCATTTGTCAAATGTCGTGTAATCTATTTGATTCTCGGCGACAAAAGAAATGGCCACGGAGAGCTTTAGTGAAAATATGCTTCATTGAAAAATGGCAAAGAGGAGGGAAAATTCGAAAGTTGGGTTGAGGTGTGAAGTTAATGCCGAGTGGATCAAGGTCACGATAGCTCAAGTTGTAGAGCAGCAGCGTATCTAGCCGAAAATCGTGGGTTCGAATTCAGTTCGTGACACTGACTTTTTTATCTCAATTAAAAAACTTAATTATTTAAAAAATTTCTAGAAAGTTGCGTTTGTATTTATTTTTTTCAGTGTTTATTATTTGTATTTGGTCGAAATCTACGTTGTATTATTTTTCAAAATAGTAGGCTATATTGTGGGATTTTTGTAGTTTTACGGTCTTAGATGTGTCGTTTTTTCAGATATTGCGATGTAATTTTAATGTATGAAGCTTCATGGAAAACATACATTAACTTTATAAATTACATCAGCCTTGTAGGCTGTCGATGTTGGACTTTGGGAAAAAAAGTGTTTGAACTGTTTTGTGGTTTTTGTAGGCTAGTTTAACGTGGTCTGAGGAGAGAAATGTATTTTATTTAGGTAACAATGTAATAGACATGTATATAGGTTTGTCTTGTGATTGGATTGGTGATGAGTTGCGCACTGTGGAGGATGTTGTTTTGTGTAGTGTTGGGTCCAATTGTTTATGATCTGTTAATTTTATTTGTAGGATAGTTGTTATTATGTAAGATTTGTTTGTGGGTTTCAATATTTTTTAGGTGAAAGGATGCATGACTTAGGGATATGATTCTGTCTAATCTGTATAAACACCTCCTCTCCCTCCAAGCATAGACCTCCCGTTAAATTTGTTATTTTTGTTTAATATTCTCGTAATTTTCTCTTCTGGCCTGCCCTCCTGGTATACATTGTGCCAAGATTTCTATCTTTTTTTTACTTTTAACTTCATAGAAGGAACTGCTTTTATTTATTTCATGTAAATTATTCTTAGGGGACACCAGTCCCAGAATAAAGTATTTTTTCTTCTTCTTCTTCTTAATCTAGTAAGGGCACACTGTATCATATAAGGTTTTTTTCCGTCAACCTGGAACAGTCCTTTGTAAGGAAAAGTGGAGATTGCGAGTAAGTGGGGAGCCCGGATGTCCTACCTTGATGGATTCGGCGGCCATACTGGCTCGGCATGGCCGCCCTCCTCGGGACGTTAGCACCAAGTAACGTAGATTTCTAGATAAACCCTAGGACAAGCCCTTTCTCTAAAAAAAAAGAAAAAAAAATTTATCTGAGGAGTTTATAATATGGTCTGCACTATGAAGGCAAAATGAACCGAAATGCGTTTTTCCCGTTGTAGGATTCTGTGAGCTGAAGTGAAGTCGACCATGCAAAAATATTCAGGTTCTGTATCAGATGTAATCGCTGAATCAAAAAATTGCCATTCCATACCAGCGACGAGTAAGTTTTTTCTGATTGGATCTATATTCTTTTGATCTACTTTGCTCAATCATTCTGATATAAAGTGGAACATATAAAATCGACGAAGCGCCAATCGTACCGAATCAAATACACCTCAAGTCCATATGGGTCCGATGATAGTGAAATTATGCAATAATTCACATCAAGGATAATATAATGTAATAAAGGGAATAGCCATTAGCCGGAACGGGCGTCACATTAGCCCCTGTAATCCCAGTATAATTTCGTTCGTCCTTCTCTCCCTCTCATTTGCAACAAATCAGAAGGAAGGGGGGCTTTTAATAAAATCCCAACCAGCCGCCATCTGTGCTTACACGGGGGTCAGTCCTCCGTATTATAAAAGCTCCATTAGCTTCTCACGGTTTTTGCGGTCACCCAACACCCCTCTTCCTGTTAACACTCCTACCCCCGACCCCTTAATTCCCAGCCCTCTACCCTCCTTCACGCGAGTCTGTTTTTGTTTACGAGTTGACCCGGTGCTTAACCTGAGACAGGCTTAATTCCGCTTTAATAACAAGTTTACTAATTACGGGAGGGTGAGAGAGCAGAGTTACACCCTCTATAAACTTGACGCCGGCCGCTATTCCGTTTTAATATTAATTGCTTTTTAGATTGGACACTCCTCTAATTCCCAGAACGATTTGGTCAGATTTTTATACCATATGCTACTCACTGCTAAAAACCCTAGTACCATATAAATTACACACTTTTTCCATGTTTAATTCATTGGGCCGAGCTGTAGAAACATAATTCCCACGAGTGATATTGTCAGAAAGGCGAAAGATATTTATATTATTGTATGGAATTGGTTGTATAATAAAAAATTTGCTTTTGGTACGGAGATTTCAAAAATTTATAAAACGATTTTCTCAATTCATTATCAAGGTTTAAAACACTTCTACAAATATTTCGTTTGAGGATTAGGGACGTGGTCAAAAATGAATACTGTTGTATCGTGCCAAGCTTTCGGCCTTCTTCAGGGTTCTAAAATTGAATAAATATATTTACATTTACATCTCTTGATGACAGCCACATTGAGGTACTTCAGTCAAATTCTTATTAAATTGTACCAATGGAAGTTGATTTACTGTTTAAACAAGGCTATTTGGATATCAATGAGATGCGGTCACTGTTGTCTGTCGTGTTGAGTGTGCCCACACAACACGTCACACAAGAATGACACATCTACACGGAAAACTAACACTTTGAGCGCTGAAGATGATTTCAATAAAGATCGAAACGTTGGCAACGTTAAAGAAAATGTTTTTCTAAAACCTACGTCACACCAGACCGCATCTCACGATTTCTAAATAATCATTGGCTAACGGTCACTAAACACCACACATATTTGAACAAGATTATTTAAATAAACAACAAAAAACCTGAATGCACCCCATAATGCGGTTCCACCGAAATTCTATGGCCTATCTAATACCCATAAACTAGGTACCCTCCCTTAGACCTATAGTGTCATGTATCAAGAGCCCTGAAGCAGCAAGCATTATCTAAATATATCTTGAACATTCTTAACCAGCTTGATAAAGACAAAGAATATAACCTGCTCAACTCATACATATTCAAAGAACTAATCAACAACTACACCATCAATGAGGATGAACTTTTAATATCGCTTGATGTAAAGTTCCCTCTTCACTAGCATCCCGTTGGGTCTGGTATTACATTTTACTAAGGCGAAATGGGAGAAATCACCAAAATACCAAGTCACCTTTTACTTGGTATTCTTTAGGTGGTTACTAAGTACAAGGACCAGTGTTACCTACAAACAGATGGTGTAGCGAAGGGAGGTCCTCTGTCACCTGTAATTGCAGACCTGGTGATGAAAGAGTTGCTGGATTGGATAAAACTAAATTTAACCTTTTCTGTAAAACTCATTAAAAAATACGTTGATGATCTTCTCTTGATAATACAAAAGGCAGATCTGAACATGATATTGGATGTTTTTAACTCACATCACCCAAGAAGGACAGATAATATTTGTTTTATATTTTTAATTACCATTTCAATATCGCGTATTTCCTCCTCTGGCCTTAATCTCAAAGAAGCCTCGGTATACTTTCTACCAGTCTGAAAATGTTGTTTTGTTATATTACACCATGTCTGCATTTTTGAAGTAAGATCATATATCACTTTTTCATAAATATTATCATCTTTTAACGTATTTTCAATTTTTTTCAAACATTCCTTCTTGTACATTACTACCATCTTTTTTTTACTTATCTGTTTGCAAGACTACTATATCTTTGTTATCTTTAAAAACATTTTTGTCTATTCTGGAAACTTAACGATTTTATCATTAATGGCATTTTTACGTATGTACGCATTTTGGTGATGTACTTAATTTTAATGAAATTTGTTAATACATTAACGTAGTCTGCTACCTTGCCCTACAGAAAGACTTACATGGACTTACCTGTCTAAAAAGTCAAGATTTAACAGACGCTCTTGACTTATTAAATACTGCTACGTAACCGAGGACCCATTTGGTCATCGAACTTTGAGGTTCAAGTAAATTTTCTAAGTACAACACACCCACTCATTACAACACCAAATTCTCTGAGTCATCGTTTTAGTATTCGGTATCTTTCACTAGCATTCACAATGATATTAATATCCAACATATTGAAGTAACTAAAAAACAGTTACAAGAAGTTACATAAACAATTTTCTTGTCACACAAACCCTCATATCAAAAAATTTTTATCCCGTACAAATATGTATGCAAACGTACTATAAAATTTAATTAATCATCGATTTAGCATAGATGCAATTACATAAATAAAATAAATGTCCAAAAGAAAGACACGTTAGGCGATAGTAGTAAAACGGCAACAAAATGTTTAAAGGTTTGACAGTTACGGACATATTGAACTGATCGGCACAGAATTATTTCGTGGTCCGTCATTGCTTCACGTAAACATATTTTGGCATAACCCCCTCTTCAGTGAGGAATATGTCATGAATTCAAAATGCGTCTCATTAAAACGTAAACCATATAAAAAAAGACATACCAAGTAAAATCATCCGTGTCGATCAGTTAATAAAGCAAAACGTATACAGGGTGTCCCAGTTCCTTCTGACGATACTCAGGGAATCGATTCTACTCTTCGTTTGGAGCAAAACATGCTCAGGAGAAAATTTTCGGAAAGATCTCTATTTTGAAGATATTCGTCAATTTAGGTTTTTTCAACTTTCCACTACCTTCACTTACCTCATAAAGTTATTCAGATAACGTGAGATGCGGTCAGGTGTGATGTAAGTTTCAGAAAAACATTTTCTTTATCGTGCCAACGTTTCGATCTTTTATTGAGCCCTGAAGATGATCTCAATAAAAGATCGAAACGTTGGCACGATAAAGAAAATGGTTTTTTGAAGCCTACATCACACCCGACCGCATCTCACGATATCTGAATAACTATCGATTAAAGGCCACTAATCTCTACACATTACCTCATAAAAACGCTTACAACTTCCAAAATGTAGAGACTACAACAAATCCAATTACACCATTTGAATGAATGCTAAATTTGTTGTAAGATACTTCTATTTGCAATAATCTGAATGACATAAAATGTTAGCCAATAACAGTTGGAACATGTCAAAATTACAAAATTTAAAATTTTGGTCATGATTGCACGTTCTACTGAGGTTACAAAAAATACCTACAACTTGTCAAATTTCACAAAAACTTCTTCATCTAATATGGTTTACGATGATTTTTCAACTCTACTAGAACGTTATTTAAAAACCTGGATATATCAACGTAAAGCATATTAGATGAAGAAGTTTTTGTGAAATTTGACAAGTAGAAACGAAAAGTAGAATCGATTCCCTGAGTTTCGTCAGAAGGAACTGGGACACCCTGTATAAAGATACACATAGTTTGGCTTGTAGAAAATAAAGCGTAATAGATTAAACATATCTCCATCTGTAATTTTCCCTTGGGGACTTTGTAAGTTGGCGGATTCGGCTTGGCCCCATTGTCCGCCGGTAGGAACTTCACTCCTATCGTGCTAGTTGGTATCACAGACATTAATATGCTTTCTCGTTGAGATTGCTAGTTCTATCGGCCATCTATCACAGGTGGTTTAGTACGAGACCACTCCAAGGGCCGGGTGCCGGCCCCCTTTCAGGATCTGGCTCGTTTAAGGGAATTCAGGGAATTCTCCAAATGAGGCCATGCCCGTCTCGAGATTTATCAGTATCCACTGCGTTTCGATTACACAACTTAATTTAACTTGGTTTAAGTTTAGAATTGTTCGGCAGTAATTGTCTAAAGGGAACTTCTATAATATTCGGTTGCCGTTCTAATTTATGTTTCTTCGCATAATTTATTTCCTTGCGTAGGCATTTGGATATCACTCCATTCAAAGCCTAATATAATATCAGAAATATTTGCTGGTAAATCTATATTGAGGCAGTCAAAACAACTTTAAAAACTAAAGGAAAAAATAGGTAAATAGCAGATCGAAAAACTGAATATCTTTCAAAACTTACGAACGAACTTACCTGCTTGTTCTAACGAGAGATACTGATCCTTTCATTGCTGAGCCTTTGGACAGAATTTGCCTGATTGGCATATAGGTTGCTATATATTTTTTCTTTTTCTTTATACATGATTATCAGCATAGTTACAGACCAATCATCAGGTCTTCCAGCTTTCTTAATGCTTTCGTTGAAAATTTTGCTGGAAAGTTCGCCGCATTTTGAAAAACCTTTCAGGTTTCCAGTCTTGATCATTCTTACAGCGGACTTCTGCTTATATCATCCGAGTACAATTCAGTGAAAAATTCGTGAAGCCTCTTCGCAATAGCTTCCTTTTCCCGCTGTTCAGCTTTCTTCCTATTAATCGTTATGAGAGGTATTGGTTGAGATAAAAAAGTCAGTGTCACGAGCGGGATTCGAACCCACGACCTTCGGCTTAATGCGACGTTTCTCTCCCACATGAGCTATCGTGACTTCGATCCACTCGGACACCAACTTCACTTCTCAACCCAACTTTTTATTAATTTTTCCTCCTTTTTGCCATTTTTCAAAAAAAAATCAGAAAATTCAAAAAAAGGTGGGTTGAGATGGGAAGTTGGTGTCCGAGTGGATCGAAGCCACGATAGCTCATGTTGTAGAGCGGCGGCGTATTTAGCCGAAGGTCGTGGGTTCGAATTCCGCTCGTGGCTCTAACTTTTTCATTTCAACCAAACCCTCACATAAAAAGATTAATTAATTGAAAGAAGTAATGTCATCAATAGACCACTAAATATAATGGGTTATGAGCCAACTATTACCAGCCAACTGTTATGCTACTGATGCTGATAAAATCCGAGTACAATTAAGTGTAATTTTTCTAAAGTCTGATTACTGATTCTCTTATTGATAGTTACTTATATTCGATTTATTCTCTAACTTTCCTGAATGTTCTAATGCTTGTAACATTGATACATTTTATTTATCTACACTTTACACTGTATTATCCCACCTCTCATGTCACCATCCCATCCCCTTCTGCTCTTCGGGTAAAAACCTAGGAGTAGACTTTGACCAAAACTTTTCCTGGCATTCTCACATTTTCCAAATTTCCCGCCATTCCATTGCCTCCCTCAGCCTGTGTCGTCGGTCCTGGCTTCTTTTACCTTTCTCCACCCGCAAACTCATTGTTTCTTCCCTTATACTTCCATTCTTCGATTATAGCTGTTTGGCATACGGTGGTCTCTCGGACGGGGAGAACGCGCGATTGAAACGTATTATGAATTGTTGCGTAAGATTTGTGTACAGCACCCCACGGGGATCCCGGGTGTCGGGGTTGTATTCCCAACTTTCCTGGCTATTCCCCTCCTTCCGTGCACAGTATTTCCTAGGGTGCTTTCTTTTCCAGTCCATCCACACTGTACACACGTCCTCCTTACATCATCCAATCCCTCCAATTCAACTTCTCACATCTCACTCGTAAGACCCGCTCATCTCCAATCGACCTTATCCTTCCGCAACATTCAACCCATACCTTCGAAAGATCCTTTCTGATCCGAGCCCCTAAACTCTGGAACCCCCTTCCCCTTTCTATTCGTCACGCGGCCTCCTTTTCCTCCTTTAAATTCCACCTGTATAATCACCTCCTCTCCCTCCAAGCAGAGACCTCACGTTAACATTTGTTATTTTTGTTTAATATTCTCGTAATTTTCTCTTCTGGCCTGCCTTACTGGTATACATTGTGCCAAGATTTCTATTTTTTTTTTTTTTTTTACTTTTAACTTCATAGAAGGAACTTCCTTTATTTATTTCATGTAAATTATTCTTAGGGGACACCAGTCCCAGAATAAAGTTATTTTTCTTCTTCTTCTTCTTATTACACAAACTGGTTAAATTTTGCATTTGATAACTTTTGTTTTGAGCGTAACACTAAATATTCTACTCCGCTCTAAAAATGAACTTTTCATACACCTGAAAGAAAACAAAAATGTAATTTGACTTTTTGAAATGGTACGAAACCAAGTTAAAGCCCGTGTTGCCTACAAAGAACTAATTTAATATTATTTGGGTAACGTAAAGAACAAAGTCCCCTCTTTTTTCGCTTGTCGGACTCCAGTCTGAATAAAAGGCGGAATTTACGCCGAATCCGGAAAATAACCCTAAGAAAGCCGGCTGTGTTAAACTCAAGACTGACATAATTTATTCCGAGACAGACTCGTTCCTCTCCCTTATCCTTCTTTGTCTCTATTTTTTATTTCACTTGATTGAATTTGCTTGTCCGCTCTCCTTGTTCCATTTATTCGCTTTGAAGTATTTGTTTTATTGATCCTCTAGAGCTCCACGGATCTGGCGAGATCAAAGAGCATCCAAAAATGCAATATGAGCCCTGAGTAAGACGCAACCGGCTTGATTGGAATTTGTTTAGTCTCAAAAGGGTTGCGACTGGAATTTCGTTCTTTCTCCCTCCTCAAAAAAACCTTTTCTGATTTCTAACCATAAAAAGGCTTCCAAATAATTGAACATGTCATTCGACACGGCTTTCATTTCTGATCAAATAACACAATACAGAATTGGGGGTTAAATAAGCGTTCCTCGTCTTATTTTTTCACTGCGTTTAACATTTAACCAGCCCGCTATTTTTTAACTAACACCATATTGAATATTCGCAATTTATAATATTCTTAATGAAAACAATAAATCCTTTTTTTCATGCAATTCAAATCTGCAACCAAGACAAATTGCAATGTTGCTTTGGTTTTAATCTATTCCCTCAATTTTTTTTACAAATGAAATCAAACAACAATGAACGCGAATTTAAGTGACATTAAGTACCTCCAATATTTATAGTAATAATCACCCCCAAGCATACAAAAAAAGCAGAATAAAGTTATAATGTGTGCAGTTGAAAATACCAGTTTTTCTTTCAAACAGGAAATGTGGAAGCAGGGCGAGAAACGGCAATGTACAAAAAAATTCTTATAAAGGTGGCCATTCAGGATCACACCAAATGGAACCGCGCCAAGCCGTACAGCTCCATTTGGAGTGCCTGAAATTTGAGGGGCATTCACGACCGCTCCACAGCCAGTCGCTCCGAACGTCAACCAGTGAATTACCTTTTCAAAATGGATGACGATCTCTTGTGCTACTCTTCTATTTATTTACATATTAAAAGCAAAAAATCGAAGAGAAAATGGTGTAAGAAGTGGCTCCTGAACAGAAGCCGTAATACCCACATCAATTTGATGAAAGAACTTTCCCTTGAACCCGCTGATTGGAGGAACTATTTAAGGATGGATGAAACGTCTTATTTATTCATTATATTTAGTGTTCTATTGACCAAATTACTTCTTTCAATTATTTAATCTTCTTTGTAAGGTTTTGGTTGAAATGAAAAAGCTAGTGCCACGAGCGGGATCTGAATCCATGTCCATGAATCCATGTAAATACGCCGCTGCTCTACCATTTGAGCTATCGTGACTTCGATCCTCTCGGACACCAAAAAATGACAAAAAGAGAGAAAATTCGAAAGGTTGTAGGTTGAGATGGGGAGTTGGTGCCCGAGTGGATCGAACTATCGAAATCAGGATAACTCAAGTGGTTAGGGCAGCGGCGTATTTAGCCGAATGTCGTGGATTCCAATCCCCTCGTGATACTATTTTTTCTTTTCAACCAAAACCTTACAAAAAAAGATTAACGTCTTATTTATATTTACTCCAGCTTGTTACCCCCTTGATTAGAAAACAAAAGACAGTCATGAGAGAAATCATTACTATCTACATGAAAGGTTGGCAACCACATTACGATTTCTCGCTACAGGTATGAACTACAAAGAACTTAAGTTCTCTACTACGATTTCTGATCATTGTTAGGGGTTATCAATTCCGTATCTCTCGTTGCATTTGTATCCTTTGTTTTGAAAACGTCGACCAACTGGTTGAGGATCGAATTTCTTTTATTTCTATCGTGGTAATGTAATCATTGTCCACCATTTTCATAAACATGGTAAACTTTTATACAATTCAATCACCTCAACAATAAAATCTCGATTGGATATCATTACCAATAAAGAATAAACGTTTTTGACTTTTTGAGAATGTACGACGGAGATGTTTCCTCAGTGAGAGAAAGACGGAGACTGCGCCAAAAAAAAACGAAGGTTTTCCCATTCACGACCAGGCCACCGCGCCAAAATCCCCACCCTCCACGCCAAGTTTTCCCATTCGCTAACGCGCCATGCCGTCGTCGGGCCGTAGATATTTGGAGTGGCGCGATGGAGTTTGGACCGGTCGAATATTCGGCACAGCCGGGCACGCCAGTTCAGTTTTGCCATTGACGTGGTTTTTGGAACGGCGTCGCTCCATTTGGACTGCTTGGAGCGATCGTGAATGGCCACCTTAACTGGTAGAACCGAATTTCTCTTTGTCTAAACAGAAATATGTTTCCATTAAGAGGACGCACCTTTCCCCTGCCTTTCAAATAGACAAACCTTGGAATTTTGTAAACATGGTATCGTTTATTTGAGGTTGGATGAGAACAACCATTCTTTTCTGACATAAGTGGTCGGATAGCCACTAAGCTTTTGACATTCATGAGCTTCCATGCCGTTTCAATGCTGTCGGTTTTCACGTTGAAGGTTTTTTTCAGACGTTGGAAATTTCTTAGACAAGGTCTCATAAATCTATGAAAACTGGGGTTTGGGATAGGGCATGGATGTTTTCACCGAATGGACCAAAAGGAATAATTTTACTATATCAGCCTTTGTCTTTTCTATTTCCTATCTCTAGAATGCTTATGAGACCCCACACATGTCTTCCGTCGGGGATAACTGAGGAATGGTTGATTCTATGAATATTTTCCTTTCAGTACGAATGGCCTAAAATAAACACTAATATTGAATTGAACAATAAAAATATGGGATTCTCATTTTAAATAACAAATTTAGTGTCATTTCCCAGTTAGATGGGAAGATTACGTTAAATCAGTTACCAACACGCGATCCCTAGCCAAAATTAACTTGGGGTTTGTATAAGGCTATTTTTTTTCTACAGTTAATCGTTTCAGCTCAGTTGGTTGCAAAGATGAATGGGCCTTCCTTAGCTTTTTATGGAATGAGCGAGCGTTGAAGGAACGTTGTTATGAAATGTGATGACCTGAATTACAAGTCCTAACTATGGTAGAAATACATTTCCACGTCGCGCGTAACGTCTAGTCTCATCAAGCCATGAATACTTTCGGCCTTCGGGTTATACTGTCGAGGTGTACACGGCGCAGTGAGTAGTGTATCTGGAGGTCTCTCCCTGTTTCTTCGGACAAGAATACTCCGTTTTTAGTACTGATCTATCCTTCCAACCTTTCAAGCCATGAATACATTCAACCCTCATTCACCTCACGTCACCTGTCGACAACTGGCCAAAACGTTCTTCGGCGGATTCACCTATAAGTGAGTCATTGTCGTCAGTTATAAGTTTGGAACACCAAAGGCCGTTTTTAAAAGAAGATTTATTTACTTAAAACAAACAGAGAAGATTACAGAACAGAAAAGGCGAGAGATTCGTCAGAAGGATGTCGTACGTAAGAAATACGCGCTGTTTAAGAAAAGCGCCGGGTTTATATGAAGTCATAATGCAGTCAGCTGGGGCAGTTCCTTCAAGTCGTAACTGTCGACGGATCTTTCTTTCGCTGTATATCTTTTTTTTACCGGTAGCTCGAAGACTTAGTCGAAGGCCAGCGATCGTGACACACGCTTCTACGAATCCCGATGGCATTCCTCTCAGACCTCACTTTTTCCTAACCGGCAGACCTCTCTGTCGTTCTCACTTGTCACGATCGGAAGACTAATTTAACGCGCGGGATTCTTCTTTTAAAGTCGTCGGCGAGGGGTGCCCCCTTCGAGGTGACGTCCTGCCATTCGAACCCAAGTCTCGCCAGTCTTTGCAACGTGAATCTTAAGGACACCCGTGTAGTTGTTCCCACCTGTTTTCGTTCTTTCGCTCCGGTTTTACAAACGCGAGTAAAGAAACTGAGTCTTTATCCCTCACTCATTGAATCCTTCTACGATTGTACCCTTCTACTAAATAATTTAGTCAGCTACCTCGTGCATTGGCAAACTCACATGGAACACAAGCACTTAAAAGACAAGGACTCTCCAAACTCTTCCGAGTTCTTAAAGGACTGCTAGACAAACAGTCAAAACAAATTTATTTGGACATACTGCATCAAACTTGATGCTTCAACTAAACGATCCAACCTCCAACCTATTCAATCCTCAAATTCTAAAATACTTCTAACGTCATTGCTCCTTTCTATATTTAAAGCCTTATAATTCCCAATTACGTTAATATTGATAAGTTCTTGAAGTAACAAAAATCAGCTACAAGCAATTTCCAAACAATTAACCAGCCACATAATCTCTTATATCAGAAAATGTCATCAATCACATTTCCAGATAATCATCATTCTGACGATTGAAGCCTCGCCACATCCGAAATGGCTGTGAGAGTGAATATCGTCTATTAACAGAAGTGTCAACCTTTGAGTAGTTTTTCTTTATTTACATAAATATTTGCTCACTTTATTTTTTATATAATTTAGGTGTAGGTACATATAAACTGATACTAAATTATATAAGCGCAGCCATTAGTAAAGTGAAAATAAAAACGTTTCTTTTTCACTGTTTGACAAATTTAGTCGATTTACTATTCATTTTTTATATTTTTATTTTAAAATATTACAGATAATAAGTTGTTAAATATGTTATAAGGAAACATAGTTTTTCTTCATACTTTTAAGTTATTGAGTGAGTTATTAGTTAAAAAAGGTGGTAATATGCTGAAATTCATTTTTTCCATGATAGAAGAACGGGACTTTTTGAACATAAGATATTTACAATATTAACATAGGTTTCTTCCAATTACATTATAAATTCATGGAAGACATATCATCGGTTATCGTTTTTTTGTTTGAATTTCATAAAATATTTCGCCCACCACAATGAATGGACTCATTGTTCATTTTCAGGGTACAGAGACAGAAACCGTCATTCTCTTTAAGTCATGCAAAATTCCATTCGGCTAATGGACCGAAAGTAGAATTTTTTAGAGTCACTTACAAATTGAACCACGTATAAGTTACGGGACACCGAGCTCAATCAAGCTCATTTCCATGATGCCACTTGGCTTGTTTAATCTGATTCTGAAATTGCCTTTTTTTTTTTAAAATGCAACACTTTGGTTATAAAATTTACATTTGACAAAATAATTTTAAAAATTTACAATAAATTCATGTGATAGTAATACTTATTAATTGTTTCGTTAAATGGAAATTTGTTAAAATTTGGCCCTTCTGAAGGCGTAATGTACGTCGAAAGCTTGGCAAGACTATAAAATAGATATCAGTTGACCTCCTTCCGATCCTATTCAACTTAATTTCAAATCAATGTATTAAACCAAAAGTCCTAAGAAGCATAATGAAGCAAATTTGTTCTATACTGCAAAATTAATGTCTTCCACCAATGGAAATTAATTTGTAAGCCTCACATGGCTTCCTAAAATTGTTGATCCTAGCATTCGGCCAAAACGAAGGATCCCAAACGGAATGACAATAAAAAAAATTAAACAAAATTAAAAAAGAATCCTGGAACGCTGAGCCATATCTCTGTTGTTCTTCCACCAATTAAAAATATTATTACTCTATAGATTTCAATGTAAAAATTCCTTTCAAACGTAAAGAAAAGTATACGTTCTAATTTAAAATTTCAAAGTTGTCATGGACCAGAAGTAACAAATGTATAAAAAACGGGGCAGAATTGGAACTGGAATGAAACAAACTCAGAGATAAGGCGCCTGAGTCGACGCTGGCGTTGATGATTGTTAAAAAAATAAAGAAATTTGAATACAAAAAAGTGCTGGAGTAACTATGACTATAAATGCTGCAGGATGTATGAGAAGAGTGGATGCGACCCGAACAAACTGTTCACGTCCTCCTGTTACCCACCTCCTGGCAACATTTGAAGTCCTGTTTCAGGGATCCCTCAATGATAATTCTCAAGTGCCATGTTCTGAAGCCGGTCTGAATTAGACTTAGAATTAGAATATGTCAAATAATAACGTAGGAGTTCTAATGTTAATTTTGTTTGGTGGATTCGTTGCCGAAGAAACAGTTCGAGACCCTGCCTCGAATAAGGAAAACGCGGACGAATGACAAATACGAACCTCAGATCTACACTCGTAACAAAATATATATATATATTTTAGACAACGGGGTACAATTTAAACCTAGATTAAAAAAGTTAAGTATGTATTATTAAGCGATATGTAGACCGTAGCTTGACATAAGGAGAAAATCATAAACGACCCGAAATGACGTTAGATATTTTTCTGTGTGAAAAAGCGTATGCTTTCATTCGTAGAAAAATATCATGTGCTCTGTAAAAGACAACATGGCGTTCAAAGAGACCGCTCTACATCTCATGCACTTTATGATGTGTATAAGTATATAGGCGAGAACTTAGATAACAAAAAATACGTCATAGGGCTTTTTTTTTGGACATCCAAAAAGCATTTGACTCTATCAGCCATGAATTATTGTTAAACAAACTTGACATCTATGGTATCCGTGGGACTCCCTTATGTTTTTTGAAACATACCTAACTAATAGACAGCAGTTTGTAAAAGTAAATAATGTTTATAGCGAAACAGAATACGTAAACTGTGGTAACCTTAGGACACACCTACCAAAACCTTAGGACCTGCTGTCATCTCGAGTCCTTCGGCCTCTGCTTAACGCTAAAAGGTATCCTTATAAAGCTGTTGAATTTTGATTTAATCACTCTTTGTGCACATCTCACGGTGGACATTACACGCGCACGGGCGAAAATTATATAAACGAATTTTAACCCCCGCCCGTCCCGAGTGTAACTACCGTAGAAGGAGGTCGGCTATTCGGCGGTGGACGGCGGCTGTGGCCGTCGGGACGGCTGTCACGTAGTACCGGACTTCGACCCCGGGAACGGTCCCTTGGTTCGTCGACTCTGAAGACAGTTTCCTTACGTTTCCAGTAGACACTTGACTCAAAGGTTAACCCATGCAAGCCTCAATGCAGACTATATAAAAGTGAAACTCCAAAAGACTCAGTAAACAAGTTTTAATTTACTACAGTTAACTAGACAGTGCTTGGATGACTGTGTTAATTGTCGAACTAATGCAACGAACCAGGTCGTGGTCATTCGTGTTCAGGGCGTTTTTATTAAACCAAGATCACCCACCCGACAAGTCCGGGCTTTAATGTGAGGAACCTATATAACAAATGTTTATTTGGAGATTTTGAGATGCGGTCTGGTATGACGTAGGTTTAGAAAAACAAAAAAAGTTCGATTCCGGAGACGAAGCATGAGGAACGGCTTCAACCAAGGAAGGCGACATGCACGCAAATTACCAACTCCCGGCACTCGGAGTTGTGGAGTCAACAACATCAAAACAATTCTCAAACTCTAAATATCTGAGATTGCTTATAAGTCGGTCAAAGTGGGCCAATTTTGGTAAGCAAAATTGGAACTGTGGAATGAAACAAACGCAGAATTAAGGCGTCTGAATCGACGCTCATGTGGAAACCATGAAAGGTGTTGTTGATTGTTTAAAAATTAAAGAAATTTGAATACAAAAAAAGGTAGAGTAATTATGACTATAAATGCTGCAGGGTGTATGAGAAAGGTTGATGTGTCCCGAAGAATCGGCTCTCCTTTTACCTTAGGCCCTGTTTCAGCGATCCCTCTAATGATAACTCTCAGTGCCTTGGTCTGTTGGGAATTAGGCTGGGGCGGCAAATATGTCAAATAATAACGCAGGTGTCCTAATGTAAGCTTTGTTTCGGGGATTCGTTGCCGAAGAAACAGTTCGAGACCCCTTCCTCGAAAAGGGGAAAACACGGAACAAGTACGAGTGAGAGTGGGAAGAAATACTCTCTTTCCTTACTTTCGTTTGTTATACAGGAGCGAAAGACCGAGTACAGGAAGGAACAACTACACGGGTTTCCTTACGATTCACGTTGCAAAGACGGACGAGACATGGGATCGAAGGGCAGGACGTTACTTCGAAGGGGTCGAACTTTAAAAGACTGGAATCCTGCGTGCGTGCGATGCGAGTTTATCACACACCCCCTTGGTCTATTCTAAGTTAGTTTTCCAATCGTGCCAAGTGGAGAATGTGGTCTGCCGGGTGGGAAAACCGCCTTTTGCAAGAGTGAGGTCTGAGAGGAATGCCATGGGGATTCGTAGAAGCGTGTGTCACGATCGCTGGCCTTAGAGCTGTCGTGAAAAAAAGACAAACAGCTAACGAAAGAACCATCGACGAGTGTGTATGCGCTGAAGGGTGTTTTGGCCAGGTGTCGACGGGTGACGTGGGGTGAGCGAGGGTCGAATGCATTCGTGGCTTGAAAGGAAGGAAGGATAGATATATGAGTACTGAAGACGGATACCTCCAGGTACCCACACTCACTGCGCCGTGTACACCTCAACAGGATACGATTAATTAGTCGGGCGTGGTGCCGGTGCCGAAAACCCGAAGGTATTCATGGCTTGACGAGACGAAACGTAAGGCACGGCTTGGAAATTTAATTTCCTCTAGGTGGGATTCGTAATCCAGGTCTTCACATTTCATAACAACGTTTCTTAACGCACGTTCATTCCATAAAAAGTTAACAATGTTGTAGCCCACTCATCTTTCCAACCAACTGACCTGAAACGATTAACTTTAGAAAAAGCAGTCTTATACAAACCCCAAGTTAATTTTGGCTAGGGATCGCGTGGAGTTAAGAGATTTGACATAATCTTATTAGGATGAAAATTTTCCTTTCAGAAAAAGTGGTATAAAATAAGCGATAGAATTGAATTCTACAATAAAAACAATTGGGATTCTTGTTTAAAAAAATAAAGTTAGTGTAATTTCCCAGCTCGATGAGAATATACATATTCAATGTTTTTTTATATATCGCCAGTCATCTTTTTCGAATTTGACCAGACCATTCATCAACATTGACATTATGTAAAAAAAGGATTTAATCTCCCTGAGTAAGCAGAAATTGGACAGATTGCCACAAAAGATAAACTCTATCTTTGCTGTTACTGCAGGTTACTCATTGAACTTAAATCACTTGCGCTTGCGTATCTATATTTGTTTAAATAAAGCAGTTTTTCTCTAGGCTTAAAACCCAGCTAATTAGTTTTTGTACAATTTTTTGGTTGTAAAAGCAAATAGGGAAAAAGAGGAGGAAGAGAGATAGAGAAAGATAGAATGAAGGAGAGAGGGAGAGCTAGAACGATTAAATGATCGCTAAAAAAGATGGATTGATAGACAGATACATATGAAAAAGAAAGAAAGAGGTGAGATGAAAAACAGATACATGGATATTACGTTAGTTGGAAAGAACGAAAGAAAGGGAGGGAGAGAGAGAGAGAGAGAGAGAGAGAGAGAGAGAAAGCGAGAGTAAGAGGGAGAGTGAAAAAGAGGGAGAAAGAAGGACTAAGTTTGTACATCTGAGTGCTTCTCACACAAATTATAAAATAACATTTTTTTAATTGACTTGCTATGTTTTTGAGCAACTTCGAGAAAAAATTAGATCAATAAATGCATACAATTTTTTATGAAACGATACAAAATTGTGATGATATTGCAAATTCAGTGTATAAACAAGTAAAATAATAAAGTATTAAAGAATTAATTAATTTTCAGTGTGTGTGACAATATGCTAAATTAATTGTTTATCCATTACTATATACATACATTTCAACTTTTTCCTTGTCTATTTTTAAATTTACTACATATTTTTGTTGATTTAAGAAGAAAAGTTCAATACTAGTTAGTTTAAAAAAATTCGCTCAAATATTAAAACGATCATTTAGATTAATTTGTATGGGTAAATAGATACAAATGCAATGTTTTTCTTTGGCGCCTCAAAAAACGCACCACCCTGTATATTGATTATTGCAGTCATCAAAGACCGCAGAAAACTAAAAAAAAAGAAAAACTAAAACAAAATACATTGAATTTAAATATCAAACAAACATGGAGTATGTGAATAGATGATTTGGAGTTCGTCTTTCTGAATTTTCTAATCAATTTATAATTTAAATTGATGAAATATTGTTCTTCAATTGTTTAATTGTATTGAGGGTTGATCAGTACAGAATTAGTTCATGTATTCATAGAACAAGCAACACCATGTCATTTCAATCCCACTTCATCGTTTCTGCTTTCACAATATTATCAAATTTAAATAAATTGAATATATCAACAATTTTTCGATATTCAAGATTTTTACTATATTGCAAGTTTACAGCGATGAGCAGAAATATGCATTAAACAAATAAGAAAAGTTGAGACGATTTATGCCCGTGTTTACGACCAGAGGTGTAATTTGTACGGAAAGTTAGCCCCCTCGTTTCAAAGTAGCAGTTGCTTTTTTCCAATGGTACAACTCATAACTGTCGCCGTTTGGAAAACGAGGAGGAACGGGTGGCGGCCTCGCAAGTGGATCCGGGGAAGGGGCTCGAGTGGAAACTTGTTCACTTTATTCGTCTGCCTTATTGTCGACGGAGCGAGAAATTCCTTCCAGTTACAAGTTGGCCAGGAAAGTTTGCCTGCAGAGGTGGCCCCTAAGTGATCTCGAGACCGGGTAATAGCACCGGGTAATTGGCCGCGACCTCGGGACAATGGGCTGTTCCTTTTCTCCTACATTGTTCTGAAGCATCCTGTATTTTAACCGGCCTGAGTCGCACTTAACCACCTTCTGCCAAACAGCTACTGCCAATTAGCAAAGCCAAAGTGGGACACACTAGAAAAGAGTTCATTTTTCAAGTGACCTCTTTCCCTTTCATCTTCCAACGATAAAAAGTCAAAAAGTTTATAATTCCAATGTACTTTTTTGTTATTCCGTTTCCACATTGTTCTGTTTGTACCCTTGCCACTCATTCATTTTTTTAAACTCCTTATTTTATAACAAAACGATCAATTTTTATGGATCAGATTTTTTGCGATTTTTTAGTAATTTTATACATTTTGTATCTTGACATCTTTGTGCTTAATTTTTGAAAACAGAACAACTACAGAATTTCATGTGAGATTTCCTCTTGATCGATGAGAGTTCATCAATTTGTATTTTGTTATGTTCCGATTTTAATCTCGAGACTCGACTATCCGACGAGCTCTCCCCAATCACTAATTAAGCACCGACAACGACAGCAAGGGTACTCGCGGCGTTAGCCTGGAACTACTCGCCTTCTCAACACAGCCGTCTTGGTTATACTGGGCAACTGCTGCACTCAGCTAACTGCTCCACCCGATTCCCTTCAACCGCTGCAGAGTCGGGACAATGGGCTATTCCTTTTCTCCTACATTGTTCTGAAGCATCCTGTATTTTAACCGGCCTGAGTCGCACTTAACCACCTTCTGCCAAACAGCTACTGCTACAGCTACCGTACTTCAACCAACGGTTCTCTCGGTCAAGGACCACTGCCAACGACACACACACACACACACACACACACACACACACACACACACACACACACACACACACACACACACACACACACACACGGTCCCGGTTTGGTTCATCGTCCCAACGCTACAAAAACAACACCGACCCTTCTAAGGGCCACCAAATACTCCCAGTCACTAAAATGTGTATTGTATGTTTTGTTTCTATTTTGTAGCGGACAAATTGAGGTACAAACGAGAGGCTAACATTTTACGATATAAACGTACTATCCATTTTAAAGCAGAGAGTCAGTAGCCAGATCGAGACGCCCAATGGCTGCAGCATAAAAGAAAATACGCGCGAAAGAACAGACAAAGTAGTATATATAAATGTATATAAAGTGTATATATATATATGTGTGTGTGTGTGTGTATGTGTTTATATATATATATATATATATATATATATACAGAGTGTATATTGAATTGACCTCATACTACAGAAAGTTATCCTACATGTCAAGTTGAACTGAAATGTTCAAAAGATGATTATATTTGAGATGTTTCACATTTCAACTTTATTGGCCCTTTCAAAATTTTGTTTTATAAAATTATCTGTATCTGATAAGGGGAATGTCTGAATCTAAAATGGGAGGAGTCGAAAACTGGATAACATTCATTTTTTGGAACTTTATGAAAACAAAATTGTAAATTTCTTACAACTTTTACAAAATTCAATAGTTCTGTCAGATAAAGTGAAGAAACGGTGCCCGTACTAATGAGGAGTAAACACGTGCTTTTACGTTTTCAAAGATCAGTTACCACCAATGTAAAATTAAAAATTACCTTTTAATTTTTTGTTTGCCAGCGGTACAAAAAATTAGTTATTCATTTAAATATTTATTAAACCATAATACAAGTTAACGGAAAACATTCTTAACCACAAAGCTGAACATAAGAAAAAACTAAAAGGTTCCAAAAATGGTCATAAATGTTCAGAATTTCTACCTTCTTGAAAAATTAAAACCGGACATCGTTTCTTTTCAGATTTTGCTGTTCTCAAGATTTCGACCTGCTTATCTTCTTCTAAATCCTGTAAAAAAGAGCTTTTTAATTGAGACAGCAATATGATAGACTACAGTTTTCATAGTTCCGTTTATTTATACGCCCTTCGAGTTTAAAAAATCAACTTTTTAGCAATTAAACTTTCCTTTTACACATTATAATAACTGACCATTGAGAAATGAAGTACGTGTATTAAACGTACATAATTACGCGCAAATTTTCTGCAGCACCACATGTTTCAGCATTTATAGAATCAAGAAAATCTTACTTAAGTTTAGACAGGAACTGTAGAAACTGGGAAAAGTTGATTATCTTAGGATGTTGAATTTTGTTTGCCCAAAATAAAAATTTCATTGGGTTTTTCAATTATCTTCCTACTGATGTTATCATTTACATTATAATTTTATGAGATATAGTTCTTAGGAAACTTGAGTTAATATTTTATGAGATATTACATAGGAAACAGTTGTGAAAGGCTGAGTAACATGAAAAGTGAAATATCTCAATTCAGGAAAAGACTTTGAACAATAGCAAATGTTTAGACCAATTTTGCATGCAGAATAATTCTGAAGTCTGTTCACGGGTGGGTCTAAGGTGTAGTAGGTACCGAGACCCATAGTGGCTTATCATAGTCGTGGATTTGTTCAAAACTGATTCCAAGGTTCCAGTTATCAGGTTGTAGATTGAAAGATGTAGTTCCCGTAGTTAGTTAGCCGTACCATTCGCCATCTTTGAGCAATCAGTACACATTCTTAAATTTTCCCACTTTCCATTATTGTCATTATTTATGTTGAAAGGTTGTTCAAAGTTTGGTATTTTCTCTGATAGGTCAGAGATAGTTTTAGACATGACAGTAATTTTAATTTTGTAAAAGATTTTCCAGTCAAAAAATAACCAGCAGCTGTTTGATGCTCTCTGTTCATCATTGATTCAAACAATAAAGAATTCTCAAGTTCTTACCCACTACCATAACCTCGGTGTTTGTCATTCAGCAAATCTGAGAGAGAAATGTTATATTAAATTAGTTTATTTTTGACAAGTACTGTGGTTTGAAATTGAATAATTAATGATTATTTGGAGGTCGTGAGATGCGGTCTGGTGTGACGTAGGTTTTAGAAAACTTTTCTTTATCGTGCCAACGTTTCGATCTTTATTGAGTTCATCTTCAGGGCCTGGGATTTACAAACATTGTTTAAATTTAACAAATACATGTAGGATGTGGGAAAAAAGTGAATTTATACAATGCAAAATATATTTAATATTCAATCAAAGTATTTGTACTCACTCAAAGTGTTTGTTTTGTATGTAGATGTGTCATTATTTGGTGTCGTAACAAGATAACGAATCCCCTATTAGGTGAATTAAATAAATCGGAAGGCAACAGTTGTTTAGTTGAGGCATAAGAAGACTCAGAAAAGAATATACACATAAGATAGATAAGAAGAAAATGCGAGAAGGTTTATATATGAGGCGCCGGCGATGACCCAGGTAGTAGCCGGCAAAAAAAAAAAATAATAATAATAATAATAATAATAATTGGTGTCGTTTTGATAGTACCAGTGAGATATTATATATATGTTTTATGTTTATATACGTTGGATTTTGAAGAGGTGGGGAGGGAAGTCGGGAATAGAAAGACATTTTTATATGTGGAGTCGGTTTGTTTGAGGGGAAAGGAGCCGACAGTGGGAAAAACGTGGTTCGGCCTGATTATCCTTTCAGGATTATATAGACGGGGATAATTTGGGAAAGGAAAGCTAAATTGTTGAAGAATTACTCTATTTATTTACGGATCGAAATCCACTATAAAATGACATTTTACAATAACAAAAAACAAAAATAATATATGCAAATATACAAATAATATATATATACATCTTCCTATCAACTCGGCGTCCCCTCGAAGAAATTTTACATTTAAACCGGCGTCCAGGGCAAAAAAGCGTCCGTATATGGAAGCCGATTCGCCGGGCCAGTGCTTTTTTTTATTTATATTTATATATAAATCTAAATCTTTATATATAAATATAAAGAATAAGGACATATATACATGGTAATATTATAAATGGTCAACATAAATGATAAATATAAAAATACAATTAAAGAGTAAAAACTGAACAACACCAAAAATGAAAAACGTAAATTACAAACCAAATTAAGGCAAAGGAAACAAAATAAAGGTGAAAGACAATTGAAACTACATTATTTAAGTACATATTTCATGAAAATAATGCTCATTGTAGATATATAATAAGACTAGAGTGCAAAATTTAGGTGGACCAGTAAATGAAATAAATTGTAATAAATTTTTAACAGTATGAAATATAAAAGCATTTAAAAAAGTATAAAAAATATAAACTGATAAGAAAATTCAACTGAAGTAGGGTTGTAGGATATGGTTTTTCACAGATTGCACAGAATTATTGAAGAAGTCAATGCTATTGCAGATGTTGTTACTTTGGAATACAATATAAAATAGTTTGTGGGTTTTTAGAAAGTGCGAAAGGACGTGTAGTTGTAGCTGGGAGAGGAGAAAAGGACTATCAATGAGATTGTTTATTAAATTAATTACAAAAACAAGATCAAAGTAATCTCTTCTTAGTGCCAATTCGAAAAGTTTAAATTCAGATCGGATTCCAGGGTAGGCAGAGTTCGGAGGATGATTGAGTTTGTAAGAAAGTTTTTTTAAAAATTTGGTTTGTACATATTGAAGAATTTTTTGATAATTTAGATAGAATGGGTTCCAAACAGGTGTAGCGTATTCTAGTATGGGTTGTACAAAAGCTTTATAAAGATGGAAAAAACATAGGATTTTTAAATTCATAGGTGTTCCGGATGATGAAACCTAGCATCTTCATAAATCTATTTTTTATTGAAGAAATATGTTCTTTGAACTTGAACTTTTGATCGAAAAGTACACCATGATCCTTTACGACCTCAACTCGCGTTAAAAGTGAATCACGGAGAGTGTATTGATAATGAAAATGTTGTTTCTTATGAGAGAATGTAGTTGTGAAGCATTTGGAGACATTGAGAGCAAGTTTGTCATTTGAGCACCAGGTTACCACATTATTGATAGAATTTTGTAATTGAAAGCAATCAGAAGGAGAAGTAATTTTGAAATAGATTTTCAGATCATCAGCAAATAATAAAAATTGTATGTATGTATACTATGTAGAAATGTTTGATGTGTGGAATGTGATGATTTTTTTAATGTTGTATTATATGTTTTGTGGGATGTGATTGGCGTAGCTGCGACTGATTTGCAATTCATGCTGTTTATCCCAGTTGATGTAAACCATTTCTAAAAAGTTACGTTTGTGGTTGTTTTGTTCTGTGTGTAATATTTTTGGATTGTTGAGGTCGAAATGTGTTGGTGTTTAAAATGGTGGGTAGCCAGTGCTGTAGGATTTTGTTTGGGTTTGTTGCAACCATAGATATGTTGCTTTATTTTCTTATCCAGATATTGGGATGAAATACCGATGTAAGTTGCCGGACAATTTTTTTTTTTTTTTTTTTTTTTNTTTTTTCTTGAGCTCAGGGAACAGTGACCTGTAATAATTGCCAACATTTGATGCGTTGTATTTTTCTTGCCACAGATTTCTACAAAACTTTTCCAAAAAGTTTTACCCGTCATCTTTAGGAATTTTAATGTCAAGGGTTGAACCTGATGTTGCAGCCTCCTTTGCAAGTGCGTCCACCGTTTCATTTTGCCATAAGTCTGCATGCCCTTTCACCCGACATAATGCCACCCTTTTTCCCATGATTTTTGTCTCAAGCATTTTCCTACAGATTTGGGCAAAAATTTGGTTTCTGCACTTATATTCTGGGGTATTGTTATTTATCCTTTCTACAATGCTTCGACAGTCTGTGAGGATACAAAATTTAGAATCACCCAATTTTCGTATGTAATCGAGAGCGCTATCTATCGCAATTAGTTCTGCTGTATAAACAGACATTGAAGTTGGAAGCGAATGTTGTTCTTTGTATTGATGTTTAGGGTCAAAAAAGGCATAACCTGTTTTGCCATCGATGACAATTTAAACAATCGATTTTGTAAATTACGTCAGATTTAATGAATCATTAATAATTATAATTCGGTCGCAAAATTTGCCTTTCTTTGCGAATTAATTTTATCCGATATGATTGGATATACAAATGTTGATTAATTTATTGTTATATTGCATTGAATCGATTTTCGTCGAATGTTATGGATAAACATATTCGGAGACCGTAACTGCTCCCATTCCGCACGAAGGTGTTCGACTTGTTTGCCAACGGCGGGAAGAATCAATTGCGTTCCAATTGAAACAGCAGGTTGTGAAGGGCCCGTGTGCATTAATTTCACATTCCATTCAGATCGGTCGTCTTCCCTTTTGTGCCTCCGCTGGGCCCAATGACCCCCTGTTCAATATTCCACCCTTCGGAACAAACCGCCCTCTAATGGGGGATGTTTGAGAGAAACAAACGAAACCGGAGGGGTGAGAAGTCATTTTGTTACCAAAGGCCCATGGGAGGGTTTGTGGCCGGGGATCAATTTCTCTTTGTTTCTGTTGATTTCACAATTTTTATGTATATTATGTGTAAGCCTATGCTTAAAACCACTGTTCCTTGGTTTAAAGCATCGAAAATACACTTTTAGATCTCTTTGAAACCGATTTTATTCATAAGCTTTAATCGTCTTAAAGTTTATTTAACTTCAAACGTTTGCAATGCTTGAAAGGGAATTCGACATGCTAATGTAGGCATGATGTCGAGATGATGTTTGTACAGTTTAGGAAACGCGCTAAATCCGATTCAGCAGGTAATCCTAGGAAAAACACCTTATAACTTATTCATGCCGAAGCATATTATGGTCAATTTGGGCAACGGGGCTTAGTTAAGCATTGGAGAGAGAGGAGTCCGGTCGCTATGACAACGCTTAACATACGTAATGGACAGCCAATATTCCCCGTCCCCCGGAGAACATAGAGGCAATAATGGACCGCAATTACAGCTTAGGTGCCTTTAACCTGGCCAATCTCCATATTGGTACGGCTCAGACAAACGGACGCGTTCCTTTTATTCCCCCCCCCCCCTTGGAATATGTCGGTAGTCATTTCGAATTCCGAACCCATCCGGGAAACTTGTTTTCCTTTATGCCTGTCCTCTAACTTCCTCCTAAAGAAACTCAATTATGCAAACTTCTTTTTTTTTCTCTAACTTTTCTTATACTCGTTCAAAGCTTATTTTAAGGAGTCGCCGAGTTTTATTTATCTTTGACGGAAATTTATCCGCTTTGTTATTATGGAAGGGAAAATAACGGTGGATCTTAATGTAAAAGTCGTTTTGATAGGAGATATTCATCGTTTCCAAGAAAAAAGTCAATTTTCGTGTACAACCACAATTCAGTTGTGTTTTTTCAATCCGTTAACTTTTCTATGGCTAACACAGAATAATTTAATATTAAAAAATTTAGTAACATACTAAGCAATTAAGATAATACAGCAATAAAATTGATATGTTAATTTCAAACAGCCTTCTCTCTACTTTACTTAGTCAATTGTAAAAGTAATTATTATTGTGTGGTGATTAGTGACCGTTAATCGATAATTATTCAGAAATCGTGAGATGCGGTCTGGTGTGATGTAGGTTTCAGAAAAACATTTTCTTTATCGTGCCNTAGTACATAATCACAAATATTTTTTTTTCACATGGTCACGTACTAACACAAATGTCCGTGCTGCACCTGGAGGACAAATGTCATGAAAAACTAGCCAACGGTGGCATCATTGAAAAATGGGATTTTTGGTTTGAATTTCGGTTTGTATAGGCACAAGTCCCCATATGAATTGTATGTACATATATATACAAACGAGTGTCGAGCTGAGCCTATCGGCTTCTCGTTGTCTATCGGCAATTCCATCTTTTCCTATTTCGCTATCCTATTCAGAATCAAGAATCACCCAATACGGGTGTTGGCAGTCCGGGGACAGACCTCAGTCTTGTGAGTCACCCAAGGCCTGTAGTTCCAAACCCATTCATACTCACGTTCATTCTTAAGTACATCCACTACTATTTACATACCATTCATTCAATTAGTGTGATGGAGTACTCGATATTCCTTCATCACCCTTTACACATATTATACAACCATCCTAATTGAGGGCCAATGGGTACTATGTTTTCCGCCAACGACCCTCTCACAGCGCACAATCACCCCGATAAATACATTCACTTTCAACAAACCTTTACACATACTATACAACTAACGAAATTAAAGTCGATGCGGTACTTGATAATCCGCTTTACACTCACTCATATCACACATTCACTCTAATAAATACATACTCTCAACACAAGCAAGGAATCGGAACAGGGGACCGAAATACTTGCTGCTGTGGTCAAGCACAATTCTCAAATCGGGTGGCATTTGGTGATGGGACACAACGAGCAACCTTTCTCTCATACCGGCCCAGAAGTGCGTCAACCTCCGGATGGGATTTTAAGATCTTTGTGATTTTTTTTTTTTTTTTTTTTTTTTTTTTTTTTTTTTTTTTTTACAGGGGCATCCGGCAGTTTGGTCATTTCAGCCCCGAGCGCATTGCATTGCGCATTGCATACACACATTCAATACTCATTCACACAAATAAATACATTCACACCTAATATGCATTGCATTCATTCTATTTGGTGGATGGAGTACTGTATATTCCCCCATCGACCTGCATACAATAAGAAACTAACCTAATTGGGGTCGATGGAGCACTTTTATAAATATCCCGCCATCGACCCAAGTCACGTACACAGCTCGATGGGTGATGGGGATGCTATTCTACCATCAGCCTCTCCCCATTCACTCTAATAAATACACTCACTCATACAAAACACAGCAAACACATATTTTAAAGGCTATATACAACAAAAAATTCCGAATTCTACTATAAAGAGGAACAGGGAATCCTGAAACTCGCTACCGTGTTCGGGAACTCTTCTTAGATCCGGCGGCATGCCTACACCCTCCACGGAGGGAGCCAAGGCATGACACGCCTCTATTATGTGACACATCGAGCAACCTTTCTCTACATAAAGGGCACCAGTGTGGGCTTTGGCCCAAAAGCAGGTGCCCGTGTGTCAATTATTTTATTCATGGTTAGAAGTGAGCGTTGAGGATTCGACGGATAACTTTGGATTAAAAAGATTGGATTCGTTGGATATTGGAGGTTTTGGCCGATCCCAACTAAATGGGACTGATGAGTTTTTGAAGAAACTAGTTCGTTATGTATACTTGGTGATGAATATAGTCCCAGCAGTCTGCTCTCTAAATAAAGCCTACAGTAAAAGACGTGGTTGTATGTTGGATTATCTTGTTGTTTATGTGCACGGGTGGGCAGGTGTGACATTTGAACTGAAACGTTACTTTTTGGCTTTTATGCTCGATCAACCTGTTCTGCCACCAAGTGAAGTCGGTATAAACGTTTAAATGATGCTGGGTTGTTTCGGTGGCTAGAGTAAGATTGAAATTAGCAGATAGGAATGGTGGTATAGGCTGTGTGTTGGGGTAGAGTATTGGTTCTAGGATACTTTCTTGTGGAACATCAGCTTTGATTGTCTCTGATGGGTTAATAACGGTTAAAAATCGAAATAAAACATAAAAGTATCCTAATATCAGCATTCACTCTGAAACAAGAAATATGTTGCTTTTCAAGTTTTTACCTGTTCTTTTTTTTTTTAGTTTGAGGAAATCATTCATTGCTTATAAGCGATTGTATTCTCGAGTGGCCAGGATAAGACGGAAGGTGCGGTCTATAAAGTTAGGAAAGGTTTGTCTTTGTAAGTCAAGAAGTTTGCGGACAGGCGTTTCATTATTGAAACAAAACTTTCCACCTATTCACCAAACATTTATGTCACCTTTCCGAAACGTACATACTTACCGAATAGAGCGCGTAAATGACAAAACGCACTTCATTAATAAACCGATTAGAGCAGTACAATTAACTTCTTCAAAAATAGAAAAACCACATTGCTAATTGAAAGTTTACGATCAGAAAAGATAACCATCTGGGTCATTTTACTGTTTTAGTTAACTTTTATCGTTTGGAATTTAATATAGTAAACGGCAAGTTTCCAGGTAAAGTTTTGCTTGCTGCGAACTAGGTCGAGTGGAACTTCTCTAAATGACTTTTGCCATTTTTCTGACATGTATAAATGGCGAGGTCTATGCAGTTTGAGTTTGAGCGCGATATACGTGGTTTTTGCGCAATTGACTAGTATGTTTTGTAGGATTGTCTCGTAAGCTTAACTGATCATTGATGATGGGTGTACGGAAAATAACTTACTTTGCAATAGTCGCGGCACTCTCTACTTTTTTTCATACATCCAGAGTGACATACCTCGACGTAACTACATCAAAAACCTTTCAAAGTAATAGCGTAATTTTGGAGCACTGTAATTACGAATTGAGTGGATAATAATGTAATAAGTGTAAATAATTATTTAAAAAATATTTATATTTTCTTTCAGGAATAATCAGACGGTGTGGTGATAAGTTCATACGGGTTCTGCCGGGTGATAACAGATGGCTCTACGTACACCAAGGGGATTAAGTAAATATTTTCCGGTTTATCGATGCCTTCATCTTATATTACAAATATGCTGTATTCTGATTCGGAATAATGACAATCCTTGCTAAATTGAGACTCATAATCAGTCAAGAGTAGTAGCAGTACAGCAAGAATTAAAAAAGTTGTAATTTAAATATGCGAAAACTTAGTTGACAACTTGTTTTTTAAAAGTTAATGTTTCGGTTATATACTAATTTCAAATTTTATTGAAAAATGGTGCTTTTTGATTTATAATTTTTGGTACAAACATGCTGAGGCAAAATAACTTGTTATTTTTTATTCAAGGTATATGCGTAAGGTGTATAAAATTCAAAAATTCCTATAGCAAACTATAATAGGTGTTCCTTTTTATAGAGCCTAGTTGAATTGCTCTTGAACAGTTAACGTTATCCAGAACCAAACCAAGCACACACGATGCTACTCAAATGTTCAAAATCTGTAGTTTTTCGTAAAATGATGGGAAGAACATTATTCCTGTCATTGTTGACAATTCACTAACTTCGTGGTCCGCTTGACCAATTAATACATGACAATTAATTAAGGTTTTTAGTTGAGATGAAAAAAAGCTAATGGCACGAGAGGGATTCGAACCCACGACCTTCGGCTAAATACGCCGCTGCTCTACCACTTGAGCTATCGTGACCTCGATCCACTCGGACACCAACCTCCCATCTCAACCACAACTTTTGAATTTTCCCTCCTTTTTTCCATTTTGGGAAGTTAGCGTCCGAGTGGATCGAAGCCACCATAGCTCAAGTGGTAGAGTAGCAGCGTATCTAGCCGAAAATCGTCGGTTCGAATCTCTCTAGTGCCATTGACTTTTTTATCTCAACTAAAAACCTTAATTAATTGTTGACAATATTGAAGGTGTCCTACTATCACAGATACAAAAGAAAAAGAATACGAGGAAGATTTTGCTTTCATGGGGATTTTTTTAAGTTCATTCCATGCCTTTTCAGTGTCGTATTTCTTCGAGTATCCAGAAAACGTAAAGTACCGAAGTGATCCTAGAAAGTTTCCTTTTTTTACCACCCCCGCCCATAACAGAATGTAGAGTAAATCAAGCTTGCGAGCGTAGGACCACTTGGTGACGTTTGAGCCGTTTTATTGTTCGTGTGTTACTGACCCTAACTCTTCTTTATCCCGAGCTTACTTTAACTCTGTGTAATCTTCAAGACCCTGATAGGAATGGATCGTGTAATCTTACCCAAGGAAAGGGCACGCACTAAAGTGCAATCCTGAATGTCCACGGTTCACAAGTTCTTTATTTGCAAAGTCCAGGTAATTTTCTTTGCGTCTGGCCGAATATACGTAAAGGTTGAAATTGTGTACTAGAACTATCGGTATATTTATATAAGAAAGAAAGTGTTTAAAAGTGTTTAAATAGGAGTAAGAAACTTATTTATTGGAAGAAATATCTACATAGCAAAATCCATTCGCACACAAATAAAACGCATAATAAATAAATAATATAATAACTGTTTTTGTGGGATTAATGGTGCATTTTACATTTTCTGCCGTTATCCCTGAATGACATTCGTTTTTGGTATGCCTTCATTAATTTTTCTGAAAAAAACTTTTCACATTATTACAAATGACATATAAAATGAATTCCATCAATTAAATAAAACCCACCCTAACCCATTACTCGTCAGGGGCAAAGAGGCAAAATACACCAGAAAGTTCGAATAGGGAAAATGGCAGACCAAAATAATCTTAAACGACAAAAATAAATAATTCTTTGGTGTGGGTTTGTTTCTCTCCACTGTACATACACCAAATCAAAGAATTATTTCTTAACTCCACACCATCATAAATTGCACCGCCGTAGTACCGAACTTAAATTTATACAATAAGCATGCACGAATTATGTGTTTTAAATCCACGAGAAATTTGAATAGAAATATTTTAAAATATACAGTGACCAAGACTTTTTATTTATGAGCTGTCGCATTATCCTCGTGCTATTACGGGATATAAACGCCTTTTCAAATAAAATTGTTGTTTAACGGCATTAAAACAATAATAAATGCAAAACTACTCAATTTTAGTTACTTAGCATATGTTTAAAGCAAACCAGCAATGTATGACATCGATTAAAACACTCACCGCTAGTAATAGAATATGAAACTATTTCTTATCCCATCCAGTCAAAAATAAATATTATTATCTAATAAAAAAGGAAGCACTTATGTTCCATAAAAATAAATTAAAATTTAAAAGAAAATAATTATCCTAAAAATCTAGTTAACAGCATTATTCAAAATTAATCTAATGTACATTTTAATATAAGTGATGGTAAAATACTGAGAGTATAAACAAATATTAATAAAGGGATTCTTTTTTTTCGATCACTCTCATTAATTTGGTCTTTCCCTTTTATTCTTTACTACAATATATTTTTTTCGTTCACTAATATGTTTGACCGTGTAATCCTTTTGGCTTTATGTGGTTTATGTTCTCTCTCTCTCTCTCTCTCTCTCTCTCTCTCTCTCTTTCTCTCTCTCTCTCTCTCTCGCTCTTTCGCTCTATCGCTCTAACAACAACAATAAAAATAAATAATTCTGAGTTTGTGTCTCTCCACTACATACACCAAAGCATAGAATTATTCCTTAACTCCACACCATCATAAATTGGGAAAAACACAAATAAATGTTCATTATCTCGCAAGGGAAAATAACAAAACATATGAAGATATTTTAAGTGGGAAATACTTGCCAATGAAACCTGCTAAACGTTAATAATTTTGTCTTTTATACTCAAAAAAACTCAATGCATAAGAAATTGGTAAATAAACTTGAGTAAACTTGTATTACAGACCCTCATACTGATCCTTTGTGTTTCCAAGAACCAATAAGAAGAAGGTTTCGACAATTGCTGAAGTTATTTCAAAACATTTAATAACGAAGTGCTTCATTTTTTGCAGTAATGAAATAAATTGTTACTGAAGTTTTGTATGTGCCCATCTACTTGTCGACCGACCAATAACACGAAGGTCAATTATTAGGTCTTGTGAATTTTAATATTTTCAATATTTTAATTACTATCTTGCATTAATAATGTAATAAGGTATTTAGAGGGTTTAAAACCTCGTCAATGTGGTATACAAAGAGATTTTGAGATAATTTCCCCATTTTTTGGCATAGATGATGCAATTAAATTGTTTGTTCAACAACGTATAATTGAGTAAATTGCATTTCTAAAAAATTGTTTGCAGTTATTATAGTTCTGCAATACCAACTGGTTCTGGATTCCATTTATGCGTCATTTGCATGCACTATACCAATCTTTACTTCCGCGTTCATATTTTCTTACATGTTGACATATGTCCCCACCCGTTTGGAAATATGCCATTTCTGGCGCACCGCAGATTTTAATTGAATCACTATAATACTTTTTTTACAGTTTCTATACTACACCCGCGCCAGGTAATTTCATCACCCAAAACGAACAATTTGGTTTTGTTAGAAAATAGGGTTTTACTACTTTCAGTTCAAGTTTTTGTCATTTTAGGTGCAATCTGTAAATTTCGCGCACAAAAAATTCAGTAATAATTTCAAAAAATTAAAATTATATAAAACGCACAGTTAGTACAATGTTACCTTCCGTTAACATAAGATTAGTAGGTTTATACAGCAAAATTATTGTATATAAGGGGGCTTGCTTCGTGGTAAAAATGAAGTGAGAAAAGCAAATCAATTCATGAAAATTAAACCAACACGCTATAATATGCGGATATATCCAGCACAGACCTCTCCCCATAGTGGAAGATAAAGGCTAGCAGAGGACGTCTCTCCTCGGAAACCTAGACGAGAAGGGAAGCATTGGTTATACGAGGCTTACACATGGGCAATTACTGGCAAAACAATGTCCGTTTCGCTCATTATTTGCCGTGAGAAAAAAATTGACTAAATTTTACTATTGTGGAAACTAAAATACTTGAACGTTTCATTACGCCACGGCAGTGTTCATGGATACCTGTTCATGGATGTTGCGATACCTCAATGAAGTTTTTAAAATACAGTGTCCATAAACAAATGCCACTCGAGTTTTTATCCTACATGTGAAATAAAATGATCTCCAGAGATATTTATTTCATTTTCCGTGTGACTTTGACTTTTCATAGCTTTTTTTCATCAAGACCATGTATCTCATAAAACATTGATCCTGCTGTAACTTTTATTGCATAAATGGAAAGAGTTGCGTGAGATTTTCTTACTATGTGAATACTGACGTATATGACGTTTAAAGAAAAGTTGACCTCTATTAATGTGTTTTAAGTTTAAAATTAACGCTTCATTGCATTTGTATGTATCTATGAGTTGGACAATGTGATTATAAATTTTTAGCGTAAATAAAGAGACTATCCCACACCATAAGAGTATCGATTACTTTGGCGTGAAAGTGTCATTTATGGAGAGAGGATGTAATTTATTAGCGTGAATGGTCGGTTTAAAACTGCCTTGAGGAATATCGAGTTATCTGTGGTGATATTGATTGTATATTTACGTTTCGTTCTGTTTTTGTTAGGTATTTACAACATAAGGTAACGAGAGGTTTGTATGTTGGACGTTAAAAATCGGGAGAAAAATATGAGAGAGATCAAAAAGATCCCCGAAAGAAAAAAACGACAACACCCAGCAGAAATCTTCGTTTCATGTCGGCTCATCAATATACAACTACAACAATATAGTGATTTTTAAATTTGTTAAATGTTTTTTTAAGTCGAAATTACGTATGTTAAAAAGGAGGCGGCTCCCTTGACATCTGTGCTATTGAAAAAGAAAAAAAAAATTACGCTTTCCTCGGCTATGTATGCTAGTTGGAGCTGAAACGGAAGAAGTTCAGTCTAAAATGTCATATCCATTACAATGCGCAAGTTAAAATAAAACGATTGAAAATTAATTTTACACGTACATATTAACCTAGTGTCTCAATTTTGCATAATTTGAGAAAGTTGAACAACTTTTACTCAATATCATTTTTTTGTAATATGCTGCAAGTTGTATACGTGTGTTCATCTTTGTAGATTCAGTAAAAAATGGATATTAAAGTCTAAAGTAGTGGTACATTTTTTTTCCGTCGCAGTATTTCTCCAGAGGAATATCCTGGGAATAAACAGAATAAACGTGGCAGGTTTCCTTTGAAATAGGATATAGAAAGATGAATCTCATTCAAGGAGGAAAAAACGCCAAGTTTGAGCCGTGTTGAATATCAAAGATTGTGAAGTTCCCCGAGGACACCTAGCGCAGTCCTTTTGTAAAAACGAACACGCCAAAGTGTCATAGTTTAACCGAGTTGGTTTTCCCAATAATAAAAAAAAACCTTGTCTCCTTTTCTGCAGGCAAGTTATATTGCAAACAACTTTTATAAACCCTCCTCGCTGCCCTCAACCCGCACCACATAGCTTTTATTGGGAAACCGCCGACAAATTGCTATCAAATAGCTACCGGTATAAATTGTAGAAGTTTGGCCAAGGGGGTTGGAGAAGGGATTTGTGCTATGATAGGGCAAGTTGGGTCGTCCGCCCTTAACTTTGGCTATCTCGGTTAATGGAGCTTTTTGTGAGCTTTTCACAGATAAATACGCACTCGTATCACAAAGCTTCCTTCCACCGATCTCCCGATTTCCCGACATGAAATATTTGTTGCCAGCCAGCTTGATAAGCCATTTTAAAAATTATTAATGTCTCGTATCTATCTGAACTTCGGTGTAAAATGTATTATTCAACTTGTGGGATATTATCATTGTATTTCCGCTCGACGGCTTAGAAATATTGCCACACGTGCGTTTTCCATGAGACGTTTACGCTGTTCTTTTAATAATATTGGTAGTGTTTAATTTAAGCGGAACAAGAAATCATACATCAACACTTACAAAAGAAATATTAATTAGATAGTGAAAAACACGGTTGAAGAAGATATTTTGAGAAAGGTTTATAAAAGACTAATCTGATAGTCCATGCGTAAAACTTTAAACAGATTGAGTTTTCAAAGATTTGATTCAAAGATCAAAAAAATCACAATTTTCAACAAATCGTTTCGATTTTTAGATTTTTTTAGAAATAAATTCAGTTTTATACATTAAAAAGGTATATTTTATGATATATTTAAACTTAAAAAAGTTGGTTAGGGATGGTTATGGGGTCACCCCATCATTTATAATTTCTAAAAAAGTTGTGGAAGATTTCGTTAATACTCTGGATAAAAATTACAAATTTGATGAGCAATCGTTTCAACCCAAAAAATTGAGGGGTTACTATTTAAAACATTTCTATTTATTCTTAATTTTGAAAAGAATATCAATCTCAAAACTTTAATACACAAAATAAAACATATTGTTCATAGTTTCGTAATAATGTAAATAATGGGATTAATCAATTCAATTTGGAATCGGGGGGAAAATTAGAAAACATCGATTCACATGTATAATAAGAAAAAAATTGTAAAAATAAAATACATACTTTAACAATAAAATTTCCTTTTAAACACTTGTGTTTTTAAAACTTCTTCTTCTTCACCATCAACACTATCAACAGACAAAAAGTTTATTTTGTTTTATTTTTTAATTATGGATAGAGGTTGATTTATTTTCTCATGGGATGATTCATTAGATCATTTTGCCGCTTATTTTTAAATTAATGGCTTTGAATTTATTATCTAGAATATTAATATATGTTGTTTTTACCCATTCTAAATTTTTGTTGTTATTTTCTCAATCAAAAACTTACATTTAACGTTCATGTTTTTCTGATTTTTGTAAAACTTGCACCGTTATTTGTAGAAGTAAACTTTTTTTTACAATGAATTGCATGTTTTCACTATATACAGGTTTTTGGCAGCTACATGTTATTTTCTAAATTCCATTACATTTTCAAAATTTCTCCAATACTGATTGACATTTGTGTTATTGGTCGGTCAACATGTAAAACTTCAGTAACAATTTATTTCATTACTGCAAAAAATGAAGCACTTCGTTATTAAACGTTTTAAAATAACTTCAGCAATTGTCGAAACCTTCTTCTTATTGGTTCTTGGAAAAACAAAGGATCAGTGTGAGGGTCTGTAATACAAGTTTACTCAAGTTTATTTACCAATCTCTTATGCATTGAGTTTTTTTGAGTATAAAAGACAAAATTATTAACGTTTAGCAGGTTTCATTGGCAAGTATTTCCCACTTAAAATATCTTCATATGTTTTGTTATTTTCCCTTGCGAGATAATGAACATTTATTTGTGTTTTTCCCAATTTATGATGGTGTGGAGTTAAGGAATAATTCTATGCTTTGGTGTATGTACAGTGGAGAGACACAAACTCAGAATTATTTATTTTTATTGTTGTTGTTAGAGCGATAGAGCGAAAGAGCGAGAGAGAGAGAGAGAGAGAGAGAGAGAGAGAGAGAGAGAACGAGAGAGAGAGAGAACATAAACCACATAAAGCCAAAAGGATTACACGGTCAAACATATTAGTGAACGAAAAAAATATATTGTAGTAAAGAATAAAAGGGAAAGACCAAATTAATGAGAGTGATCGAAAAAAAAGAATCCCTTTATTAATATTTGTTTATACTCTCAGTATTTTACCATCACTTATATTAAAATGTACATTAGATTAATTTTGAATAGTGCTGTTAACTAGATTTTTAGGATAATTATTTTCTTTTAACTTTTAATTTATTTTTATGGAACATAAGTGCTTCCTTTTTTATTAGATAATAATATTTATTTTTGACTGGATGGGATAAGAAATAGTTTCATATTCTATTACTAGCGGTGAGTGTTTTAATCGATGTCATACATTGCTGGTTTGCTTTAAGCATATGCTAAGTAACTAAAATTGAGTAGTTTTTCATTTATTATTGTTTTAATGCCGTTAAACAACAATTTTATTTGAAAAGGCGTTTATATCCCGTAATAGTACGAGGATAATGCGACAGCTCATAAATAAAAAGTCTTGGTCACTGTATATTTTAAAATATTTCTATTCAAATTTCTCGTGGATTTAAAACACATAATTCGTGCATACTTATTGTATGAATTTAAGATCGGTACTACGGCGGTAGTAGAAGCTCGTAAAATTTGCACTCCTTTTGGTGATGAAACAATAAATGAGCACACTGCCCAAACTGGGTGTGACATTAATGCCGTTGTATATACAAAAAACTACCCATTGGCAATAGCTCGGGATTAAACATTAAAGAGTTCTCTGATTCATCTTCAGTCGTCTATGGGGTAGTTGTAAGGAAAGGAGTAATTATATTCGTGGTTCGTTCGTGTATGAGATGAAATGTGGACTGTGTCTACGTTTTCTACTTTCTTGTAAAATTCAGTAGGACTCCATTGTGGGTTTAAACACACGAGAGATCAAAATATCGACTTCACAAGGCAGGAATATTTGATCAATCTCTCTGAGGCGATAATGTCACACTTTCCTTCTTCCCCTCGCTTTTCGCACCATTGACCACATGTGGTATCCGCTACAAATAAAGCTTTTCGGAGTACCAACAGCCCTTCAAATTCCCAAGGGTACGCTAAACTCTGGCACCCCTTTTAGATTTCGATACCAGATCAGTGATATCATCATTAACAGCCTGTCAGGGAGTTCCAAATATTATGACCTATGTAAACTTTTTTTTTTTTTTTTAAATTTAAGTAAGATGTTTTGGTTAAAAGTAGAATTTAAGTATATTGGAATGAAGAAGCCGTAGGGAATTTCATTGGAGTAAAATTATTGAAACGGTTCAGCTAGGCCAATTTACAAAAGGTAAAGTAGTTGTATAAGTCGTAAATAAAGGTAGAGTGACGGTGGAAGGCGTAGTAACCGTCCGCTGAGCTAAGGGGCAAGGGTGAGAGATTAACTAAGAGGCACTGTCTGAGACTTCGGTATTGGCCCAACAGCTAAACTCTGTTAATTGCTTCATTTGTCCCACAACACGCCATTATAGGTCCAGGACCTTTCTCTTTCCCAGGCCCAATACAAATGGGCCAATTCACGCTCAATTGGCCAATCCATTGTAGTGGAAAATTATGTTTTCAGCGAAACGTAGCTTGGACGGAAACGGCTGTAAATTATCAACCCTGTGATCTTTTCATCATCTAAAAGTTGACAGAGATATTTCTATTTTAACGAACCTTCAACCTTTTGGCTGGCTTTTGAAATCATCGGAAGAATGTAATTATAAAATATTATTGTCTTCTGCAAGACCAGCTCTTACTATTTTAATGACGTTGACATAACTTTTAACATTATTATTCATTTCTATTTTGGCTTTCAGATTTTATTGATGAAAAGATAACAAAACTATGTTCATGTTTATTTTTCATATCGAATTAAAATTGCATCAACAATCTAAACATAATATAAATATTAATCCATTTATATTTAAGTAGACAATTGACCAAGTTACTTCCTTCAATTAATTATTATTTTGTATGTAAGGTCTTTAGTTGAGATAAAAAAGTCAGTGTCACGAGCTGGCTTCGAACCCATGACCTTCGGCTATATACGCCGCTGCTCTACCACTGGAGCTATCGTGACCTCGATCCACTCGGACGAATGAAAAATTATAGAAATTCTTAATGGAAAATGTTGGGACATGTTATGTAATTAATGTTTAATTTCATTTAAAATTCTTAAAATTCCTATAAAACAGATGGATTGGCGATAAACACTTTATAATGATGTAATGTACTTGGTGCTATCTAATTATGTATTCCAATAGCTAATTATGTATTCTAACTAACAAGTAGGTGTAAAATAAAATAAAATAAAATAAAAATTGCACCTCCTCCGACGGTCACAGATCATGGAGTAATGTATTATGTTAAGAATGAAATGTATATATTATCATATTCATTATTTTGTTAATAAAGACTTTATTTATTTATTTATTTTAAAATTAAATTTTTATCAAGTATACGTTACTGTCAACTGATCTTTAAAAAATGAAATACATGTGTATGCAGTACATTAGCAAAGGCAACATTTCTGTGAGCACCATATATGTCAGTATTTACAGAACCAAGAAAATCTGTTTTAAAATTTAGACAAGCACTTTGAAAACTTGTAAAATTTTGTCTTGGAAACAATTTTAAACTTTGATTGTTTTAAGTTACAATAAAATAAATAAATATCATATTTTTTAATGAATTTTGCATTAGTGTAATCAAATTGAAGGTAAGATTAACATTTTATGTGATACGTTAGACATTATAAAACAAAGTTGTGGAAGTTCAAAGTAGCCTGAAAAATAGAATTTCTCGTATAAAAGTGATAATCTGATTTTGAGTTTCTTTAAACATAAACTAAAAGTACTTCCAGAAGAATTGGCGTATGTTGACAAGACACTCAGTGTATATTTGCAGGTCATTAGGAAGAGTTAACCCCCTAATGACTACTTGTTTGTTAAAAATGTATTTATTTGCGAGAGTGGTTCGGTGTGTTTGAACAAGGTCACATAATAATTTCATTAAGTTGGTCTTTATTAAACGTTAAAAAAAATTAAACAAAACAATCTGATTATCACTTGCATTCCAGAACTTATATTATTAAGGTTATTACATTCAATGTTAATTTACTTTAAATTTGATTACACTAATGAAAAATGCATTAAAAAACTATGAAATTCATTTATTTATTTTATTGTAACTTTAAACAATCAAAGTTCTAAGTTACTAACAAGATAAAACTTTACAAGTTTTTAAAGTGTTTCTCTAAATTTAAAAAATATTTTCTTGGTTTTGTAAATACTGACATATATGGTGCTCACAAAAAAGTTACCCTTGCTCATGTGCAGCATACGCATGTACTTAATTTTTTAAAGAACAGTAGTAACGTATACTTGATAAAAATTTGATTTTAACACAATTAAAATACATATTCATACTATTAAGACGATAACCTAAGTTAGGCCTGATTCAACTGTTTATTTATTGGTGAGTCCCACCCCCAACAACTACTGCTAAAATTATGTACAACCGGACCTAGGGGAAGTGAAGATGATCGAAGTATTGTGTGCTTGAGTGCGTGAAAGGTGGGGAGTGAATGAGTGAGAGAGAGAGAGAGAGAGAGAGAGAGAGAGAGAGAGAGAGAGAGAGAGAGAGACCATAAAATAATGAGAAATTATAAAGGATTATAGAAAATGGTTATTTCAAGAGAGTGACATGCGGTCTGGTGTGATGTATGGTAGAAATTTTCTTTATCGTGTCAACTTTTCGATCTTTATCGAGATCATCTTCAGGGTCTGCGATTTATAAACATTGTTTAAATTATACAATTACATATAAGATATTAAAATGAATTTATACAATGATCTACACCCAATCTCTCCTATTTATCTTGTCTTAGTCTCTCTCTCTCTTCTCTCTTCTCTCTCTCTCTAAATTGAAAATTTATTCTTTCTTAAAAAATGAAAATTAGTTCAACACAATCTCACAATAATATAACTCTTTTAAATAATAATTTCATTAAGTTGGTCTTTGTTAAATGTTACAAAAAAATTTTTTTAAAGAAAATATACTTGTTTATTTTAAAATAAATTTGAATAATTTTTAATATATATTTGCAACCCTTGGACACAATAAGTCGATCAGGTTTTTCTCTCAAAACATATTCTCTTGGAAGACATTATGAAGAGAAAAAGTTAGGCTTGGGAGAGTGATATACCTCTTGGCTCTTACCCAGGTCGAAGAGCTGTCCAAGGAGGTGTGTCCGCTACCGTAAAACAAATTCACTAGGTCACTGCTCATTTTTTTTGTTCTACTACCCACCTTCAGTACCGACAATTTATCTGTTTAACCCCTTTTGACTTCAACTTCAAATTTCAGACCTAGTGCAACAAAAATAATGAAAAATTAGTTTGTCTAGATGAAAGTTTGTATTTGTTACGAGAAATAAGATTTTGTTGTTTTTAAGCACAATTTAAAAATGGTTTGCTACCTTTGCGTTATCATATGTTTCTAGTTACTGTAGGCACATAAATTTAAAATCAAATAACTAAATAAAGTTAAATAAATATCTCTAGGCATTTTCTATATTAGTAACAATAGAAAGATTGTAGTGTTGTATATTTGTCATCGTATTTGTCTGTCTTTCTCTATGTATCTATGTCTTACTGGCTCTGTTTTTTTCTCCCCGTCATTAGTCCTCCTAACATATTTTTTGATATACACAATATAAGTCAATCTTTCTCAGTCTTGTCAATTTATGTCAATCAAATCAATGATATAAATGTCAATCATATCCTCTATATGATAAAGAAAATTTGGATGAAAATATTTCACGCAATATAATTAAACGAAACGTTCAAATAATTGAGAAAATATTTGTACCAAATTAATCAATATTATATTAGTGTCTATCATCCTTAGAAAACCACGTATCAGTGAATAGTTCTTATTGTATTAACAATTTACAACAAATTAAAAGCTCTTGAAACCGCTTGTACAACCATACCGTACCTTCCAAATCCTGATACCTTAATTAGGTTGCCTTATTCATAGTCTACTAGTTCGGAGAAGGCTATTTATCAATTTGTATCAAGTACTGAGACTCGTGAATGAAGATTAATAATTCCTTATTCATGATTAACCCAATTGGATTTTGGTTCAGAATCGTTGCACATAAAGTAAATTAGCTTTAAAAAATTTAGTGCTTTTAACAATTTATTAGCGTATTTTGATTTGTTCATATCGGTTAAAATTATTTTTATATAAGTTTATCAAATCTTAACTCCCTCGACTCTAGACATACTATATGTATGTATATATACAGGGTGAATTGCTACTCGTGCTACAAACTTCTCCAGTAGATTCTTCACCCTAAAATGAACAAAAAAGTTCATATTGTCCATGGTCCGATTCTCAACCATTTCAGAGTAATTTCGCTTTTTATCGATTTTGAAAGATATCACGTCCTGGCGTCGGAAAATCGTGATATCTTTTAATCTAAACATTTCTCTGAAAATCTAATAGCACCGTTGAAATTCCCGTTAATTTTTCAATAAGAAGATGACGGTGGCAAAATGTTTGGGCTAATTTTTTGTGTTTTATTTCAGCCAGAACTACAAAAAGAGTGGAAAATTGTGTAAATCGGAAAGTGTATAAAGTAATCCAGAGTTTCTAATTTTAGTCTCAGAAGGCAGCAAATTTGAGGAAAACTACCTGATTTAATAACGCTTCCAACGCACTCGTCATTTTCTTATTTAGTGGTTGTGAGACCAAGATGTTGATGACAAAAAGAGAAAAAATGGTGGTTCAAGGATTGCTAATGTTTGAGAGTGACTTGCTACTCGTGCTACAAACTTCACCAGTAGATTCTTGACCCTAAAATGAACAAAAAAGTTCATATTGACCATGGTCCGATTCTCAACCATTTCAGAGTAATTTCGCTTTTTATCGATTTTGAAAGATATCACGTCCTGGCGTCGGAAAATCGTGATATCTTTTAATCTAAACATTTCTCTTAAAATCTATAAGCACCGTTGAAATCCCCGTTAATTTTTCAATAAGAAGATGAAGGTGGCAAAACGTTTGGGTCTTTCTTCCTTGACCTTCTAGCTGTTTGTAAACTTCTTAAGCATTACATACTAAATGGGCATTAAATTAAATTAAAAAATTTCAATGGAATTATGATTTTGATTCTCTCTAAAAATTAACGGGGATTTCAACGGTGCTTATAGATTTTAAGAGAAATGTTTAGATTAAAAGATATCACGATTTTCCGACGCCAGGACGTGATATCTTTCAAAATCGATAAAAAGCGAAATTACTCTGAAATGGTTGAGAATCGGACCATGGACAATATGAACTTTTTTGTTCATTTTAGGGTGAAGAATCTACTGGAGAAGTTTGTAGCACGAGTAGCAATTCACCCTGTATATATATATATATATATATATATAATCTAACTTAACCTTGCCGACGCGCAACCCGCGGTAATGCCAAATTGATATAGCAAAAATAGTCCAACAAAATGATTTTGTTTCTCCGCCAAAAGAAAATTAATGTCATAACTATCACTAATGTCAACTAATGTCATATCAATAATATAAAAAAATTCAATCATACAAAATTTATCAAATCTTAGCAATGTAATAGCAATTTTGTATTATGTATCAGTACATATATAATTAACTGCATATAAATACATAACAATATATATATAACTTATTCATTCGAAATTAAAAGAAATTCAGATCAGTCTTGAAAAATCTAAAGGAAGTCAATAGTTTATCATGAGATATCTTAAAACTTTCTCAATCTCCATCGCGATTTTTGGTCACACAAATTATCTTGCCGTCTTTTATTCCATCTTTTTTTCGTATTGCTACAAAATTGCTATTACGTTGCTAAGATTTGATGGATTTGGCATGATTGATTTTTTTTATATTATAGATAGTTATAACATTAATTTTCTTTTGGCCGAGAACAACATCATTTTGTTGGACTATTTTTGCGATATCAATTTGTCATTACTGCGGATTGCGCGTCGGCTAGGTTAAGGTAGGTTGGGTAAGGTTATGTTTAGGAGTGAGGTATGAGCGGAATAAGGATCGGTTTGGTTAGGAATGGTTAACATAGCGTATGGATTCTGACAGAATACATATTTCGCGGGATCATTACTGCAGAAGGTTCCTATAAATTAGGTAAGCTCCTATAGTTTTGGTTAGGGAAGAATCAGGTGATGTTTTAGTTTGTCGTTAAGGTTAGAGACGAGTTAGGTTTTATAAGTCTGGCTGAGTATATTTATTTATTATTTACAAATGTGAATTGTAATAAAAATACACAGGTTGTGCCATGGGAAGTGGCCAGGCACAATTTCATCCTGTAACTACATTTGATAACTTTTAAACACTAAAACAAAAAATCCTTAATACTTAATAAGAATACAATGGTATAGTTGTGGAAAAATTAAACAAAAAAACCACAAACAAACAGTTATAACGAAATTTTGTCGAAATTTAACTTTTAGCTATACAGGACGGTTTTATGGTTAATTAGTGATGAGTAATTTAATTAATATAATAAAGAGCTTCTGTGCACTCCAGGCATCCAGGTACAATAACAAAATAGGTATAAATATTTAGCGACCGATTGTTCAATAATTGGTTAAAGTAGCGAAATGTAGAGAAGAGTGTTCAGGAATGAAGTATTTTAGAAAAACATTTTATACATTTTTTTGACGACTTGTACTTAATACTTCTTGACCGCCACTTATTATTTCAACTAAATAATAATTATAATCTGTAGTTTGCAAAGGTTCCATAGTTTTAACGGCAATGAAATGAAGATGAGTTTAAAATTTTGTGATACAACTTGACGGTCGATAAATAATAAAAGGCATTATTTTCGATTGTGACCAGCTCTGCATTATTACAATAATGAGTTTCTTTTATGTTCAAAAATTATTGTACAGGGTAGGGGAAATGATATATTTTTCTCCCGATCTGAGGGTCGACTTGTTCGCCCTCTTCCAATAAATTCAAGATGACATTTCATTTTCGTCAATTCGACATCCGCTTCAATAAACTGCTGTAACGAGATCGTAACAAGACTAATGACATAGAGTCTGAGTTTAGCCTCTTATTGCACCCGTGGGGCCTCGCTGAGTCATGCTCGCCTTCAATAAAGCTGCCCAATATTAGACGAAGGCTGATTAAAATACTTTTCAGAGACGGCGCTCGCCTATAAATATTTTCTTTTAATCCACTTTTGCCTAAAAAAACAAAATTTAATTACTTCGGGGGAAAACGCCAGCGGCGAGTCGCGAGTTTGAGTTTGACAAGAAGGTCCAATATTAAATTTCAGCTACACCAAAAGTATGGCAGTATGGCAAAAAAAATGTTAGAAATTAGTTTTCTTCTAGGTTGATTATTACGCCATTTATTTTTATCGAAGTAAGTAAAAACTGACGAAAAAATGAAATTAACAATGAAGTAAGAAAGGTTTCCAAAATGTATTAACATTATCAAAATTATATGTATTGGGTTGTCCGGAAAATAATGCAGGATTTTAAGTTTTCATTAAAAAAAATCTATATAAAATATTCTGTTTACGTTTACAGGATTACTCATTTGTATGAATGTCAACACTTATTAATCCTCTTCCAAATGATATTGTTTGTTTACCTCTGTAGCATTCCGCTACTTGGAAATAATTCAGTCATCCTTATAATGTCAAAGCGAGAATTTCGTACGATTTTCTTTTACGAGTTTAAACTCGGCCGAAGCGGAGCCCAAACGGCTAGAAACATTAACCAAGTCTGGGGCGAGGGTTGTGTTAATGAGTGCACTGTGCAAAGGTGGTTTAAAAAATTTCGGGAGGGAGATTTCAGCCTTGAAGATGAAGAAGGTCGTGGAAGGCCTTCCTCTCTTAATGATGATGTTCTGCGATCAGTGGTGGAAGAAAACCCCAAAACAACTGTTCGAGAACTTGCAGAGCAACTCAAAGTCAGTAAAACGACCGTCGCTGACCACCTCAAGGCGATTGGAAAAGTGAAAAAACTCGAAAATTGGGTTCCACACTCATTAAACGATCGCCAAAAAAATCAGCGCTTTGATGTTTGTGCATCACTTCTTTGTCGAAACAAAAATGACCCATTTCTGGCCAGAATTGTTACATGTGACGAAAAGTGGATTCTCTACGATAACACTAGACGTTCTGGACAGTGGCTCGACAAAGGAGAAGCTCCAATACATTTTCCAAAGCCCCCAACTCATCAAAAAAAGGTAATGGTTACGGTATGGTGGGCTTCATTTGGTTTAATACACTACAGCTTCTTAAATCCTGGCGAAACCATCAATGCTGAATCATACTGTAACCAAATTAATACCATGCATCAGAAATTGGCAGTAATGAAGCCCTCTTTGGTCAATCGGAAAGGGCCCATTTTGTTGCATGACAACGCTCGACCACATGTGTCACGTGTAACGTCACAAAAATTATTGGAGCTTGGCTATGAAACTTTGCCTCACCCACCCTACTCTCCGGACCTCTCGCCTACTGACTACCATTTTTTTAGACACCTGGACCACTACTTACAACACATAATATTCAAAAATCAAACGGAACTGGAAAATGCATTTATTGACTTTATCAATTCTAAAAATTCTGAATTCTACTCAGACGGAATTAATAAGTTACCAACACGTTGGGAGAAATGTATTGAGAGTATGGGAAATTATTTTGATTAAAGAACATTGCTTTAAAGTAACTAGTTTCTTTTTTTTTGTTTAATACCAAAATCCTGCATTATTTTCCGGACAACCCAATAGTACAAGTATTGTAACTTTATAAAACACCTTTATAAAATTCGTACTTATAAAGTGCAATTCACCTCATTTATGACCCTTTGGACATCTCGTGTGTTTATTTTTTCAAACTTCTCAAATACAAATGTTTGTACAGCAGGGGCAACCGGGCCTACAATCAAAATGTTGAAATGGACTAACAAGTCAAAACAAATAGTATGAATAATGTTTACCCACTCAAGAGCACACGTTCTAGTCAAATTTCACTGAGGACTGTACAAATGCTACACATTAACCTACAACTGGATCATAAATATTGTTTTAATATTTGATTGTAGGTCACAACGGTATTTTTAAATGACTGTGACATAATCCTAGTGTATTATTTTTTTAAAAAGAGTTCGGAACAGCAAAGGTCATATCAACCCTTGGGAAGACGGTGTTTTTTTTTTTTTTTAAAGCCAATTTGTAAGTATGTTGTAAGTTGTATCTTTCGAATTCGGGCCGATGATCGGTAAGTATCTTAGATGTTTTGAGAGTTTTTATATTTAGCTTATATATTTACTTTTGTCACGCTTTTTTATTATGTACTTTTATCTTTGTCGATTAAAATTAATTTTAAAATGAATTTCTCTTAAACCAATACGTTTTAATATTATTAGTCTAGTTTCAAATTTTTACCTTTTTTTGGAGAAAAAATATACATGTCCTCCAGATCTAGTTCAACTTCAAAATATATTCAAATACGACCCTACACCGCATTTTACGCTGAAAACATTGATGCAGTCGGATTTTAAATTGGTCACAAAAAGACAAAGTTATGGCTAGCTGCTACAATACTCTATTTTGCCACACGTTTTTATTACTTCTATATTTGTCATTCAACCTTTCCATAAACAATTAAAATGGCACAAATAAATTAAAATAATAAATATATTATATATCCTTCCATCAATCAACATTAAATACATTCGTACATAGTAAAAGTCACGAATTCACTATCTCATTTAACAGTTAAGTTTATGTAATAAGTTAGACATTATAAAATACAATTGTGAACGTTTGAAATAACCTGAAAAATAAAATTTCTCGAATACAAGTAAAAACCATATTGTTTTGTTTAATTTTTTTAACTTAATGAAATTATTATGTAAAATATTTATATTTTTGTGAGATTGTTGAACGAATTTTAATTCTTTATTAAAAAAATGAATTTGCAATTGATAGAGAGAGAGAGAGAGAGAGAGAGAGAGAGAGAGAGAGAGAGAGCGAGAGAGAAATTAACAGAAAATTTGGAATTTGGTTTAATTAACGAAAAAATGATATTGCAGTGAAGAGTAAAATGGAAAGAACAAATTAGCGAGACATATTCAAAAAGAATAGAGAGAAAGAGAGCCAGTAAAACCAGTAATAAATGTGATGGAGGATGAAGTTATAGAAATATAAGTAAATATTTCATTAGAACGAGGAATGAGAGAAAAGTGATAGAGAGTGGGTGAGAAATAGCTAGAAAGAGAGAGAAAAGTTAACGAGTAAGAAACTAGGAAAAAGTTTATATGAGACGCTGAATAAGTCTAAGAATACAATAACGAACAATAAAGGGGAAGTGAAAATGATTAGAGAGAGTTAGTGTGTGCGTGATAGGAAAAGATGAAATTCAGTGTCTTAGTTATCCTAATAGGTTCAAAAGGTTTGTGAGTACTTCATATTCGACTTGTTAATACACACCTAACCACTCTCGCAAATAAATACATTTTTAACAAACAAGCTGTCCCTAGGGGTTACCCTTTCCTTATGCACTGCAAATATATACTGAGTGTCTTGTGAACATACGTCAATTCTTCTGGAAGTACTTTTAGTGTAAGTTTAAATAAACTCAAAAGTCAGATTATCACTTGTATACGAGAAATTCTATTTTTCAGGTTACTTCGAACTTTCAAAACTTTATTTTATAACGTGTTACATAAAATGTTAATTTATTACTATAAATTTTATTACACTAATGAAATCATTAAAAAGCATTAAAAAACTATGAGATTTATTTTATTGTAACTTTAAACAATCGAAGTACAAAACTACTTCCGAGCAAAATTTTACAAGTTTACAAGACAAGTATAATACATATTCATACTATTAAGACGATAACCTAATCTAAGTTTGGCATGACATTTATTGCTGAGACCCCACCGTCAAGAACTACTGCTAAAATTATGTACAACCGGACCTAGGGGAAGTGAAGATGATCGCAGCGAGGTAGTGTGTGCTTGAAAGGTATAGAGCGAATGCGTGAGAAATGGAAAGAGAGTGATATATATATATATATATATATATATATATATATATATATCTTCAACCAATGACGCTTTCCACAAAACAAATAATACATTTTAATACTTTTTATCCAAATTTCACATTTTTACTTTTTTTGGATAAAAAATTATGGAGGGTCCTTCAGGCCCATTTCAACGTCAAATTCAATTTCAAACACACATCCTGACACAACATTTTCCGCTGAAAACAATGGTGCAGTCGGATTTTAAATTAGTCAAAAAATTACCAAGTTAATGGGAAAATTATTTTCATATGAAAAAAAAATATCTAAAGCGATACCTTGCATAAAATTGCAAAGATTTCCTTTTTCTGATCACTCTTTGCTGGTGCTCAGAGCGATAGATTCAGGGGAGATGATATAACAAGTATTTTGTATCCTTGTTTTTCAACTGCGGTTGCTGGGTTGTTATTGGCGTAGACACTGTTTTTTAAAAGACCCCACTGAAAATAGACATGTTTTATCTCCATAAAAAGGTAAACATTTGAAATTAGACTAAAATATATTAATTACATATTTGCTTTTTTGATTGCGTCATTGGTTCAAGAGAAATTAAGCCGGGCCATCTAAAAAGGACACCCTGTATATATAAAACTTAATGTAACATCAACGAGTAATGCTCATTTTATTTTAATTGTTTCAAAACGTAAAAGAATAGTTATATTTTGAAACGTCTATGGAAACTATTACAAAGTGAACAAACAACACTCTATGGTACAAAATTAAATACGATAAGAAAAAACCAAAAGCGAAAACATTAAATTTAATGTCAAAGCGTTCAAATTCTTGAAGAATGAAAATCTGATATTGTTCCGTGACAGCTTTGAACGCTCTGAAGCTTTTGGTTTTTCCTTCAGTCACATTTGTCCTCCACGATAACCTCCTGCTTTGACGCTTCTTCAAAGAATTTGTCCTATAAAACTGAATAACTTTTATAGAAGACTATAAAAATATTTGCTACTGTGTTTTAAAAATTGTGTAGAGATTAGTGACCGTTAATCAATAGTTATTCAGATATCGTGAGATGCGGTCGGGTGTGATGTAGGTTTCAGAAAAACATTTTCTTTATCGTGCTAACGTTTCGATCTTTTATTGAGATCATCATCAGGGCCCGGGATTTACAAACAATGTTTACATTTAACGAATACATTTAGGATGTGGAAAAGTGAATTTATACAATGCAAAATATATTTTATATTCAAACAAAGTATTTGTACTCACTCAAAGTGTTTGAATATGAAATATATTTTGCAGTGTATAAATTCACTTTTCCACATCCTAAATGTATTCGTTAAATGTAAACATTGTTTGTAAATCCCAGGTCCTGAAGATGATCTCATTAAAAGATCGAAACGATGGCACGATAAAGAAAATATTTTTCTGAAACCTACATCACACCCGACCGCATCTCACGATATCTGAATAACTTGAATACAGTTGTTAAAAATCAGGCAGACCACACTTGATTATTTGCTAATTCTCTTCTGTTAATATGTGTGTTTTAAGATACTTCTGCGACGTATAAGGGTATCTCGGTGCTTTTCTTTGGCAAGGAGATGCTCTTAGGTCAGCCGGGTATGGCCTATGAGTATGTGAGTATGATTCTTTCTTATTTTTCCATTTCCTTAATGGGCTGCGATTTGACCGATGTTTTTATTTCATTTAGTTTTTCTATCATGGTGGTCAAGATGTTTTATAATTGTTTCAGCATTGTTTTTTAAGATAATTATATTTATTCATGAACAACAAGAGATTGTTCATTCAAAATAAATACTTAGGAATATATCTAGACAGCAAACTGACGTCGAATCCAGACACAAGAATTAAGATGCATCAACTTAATAGAACATTTGTATAATTACGCAGCAGCATTGGTTTCTCGTGGCATGTGTCCTCCGGGTGCAGCGCTGCAGTGCTGTAAATCGTGTGAAAAAAAGTATTGTGACCACATCTGCAATATGTACAAATATTTATAGAGTACAAAAATGAATAAATAAAACAAATCAAAAATTCCCATCTATTTTTAATAACAATAAAATAACAATAAGAGAGAGTGAGTAAAACGAAAAAGGAAAGGGTGAACAAGCAAAATGAAAGAGTATTTTAGCTGAATATTTTAGAGAATGAAAAAACGGGAATTGTTTGATTCAAACAAAGACAGAATGAAACAAATTGAAAAGAAGAAAGATATAAAAATAGAATTATATTTTTAAATGGGTTGGGTTTATCATCATAATTTTATATTCAAAACAACCAGGATTAGAATAATATTTGCCAATAGATACATTTTTATATTTTTAGTATAAAAGTTGAATATTTACAAATAATAATAATGTGTAGTTAGTGAGAAAAGTTGTACCTGTTAATTAAATGAGATGACAGGTTTGGATAACTAACAATTCGGGTGGATCTGAAGTCATATTAAAGGAGCGGATATGATACGGGTAGTTGTGTTTGGCAGCTCTAAGCGAGGTTGCCTGAGCTCCTGACACATGACAGCAATGACAATGAGCAACACCGAAAGCACCTTTGTACTCGACAGACGCTAAGAAGCAACGCCTTATTTCTTCCTAATAGCACCCACCGCGAATAACCTAGAGCACAGCAGGATTACACATTTTCAAACGTACAGACTTTGAATTGAGATGCGCTGGATCAGCACATCGAATATCAGAGCTATGTGGGTTTTTTATGACTTTAAATTTACGACATGTCGATTTTTAATTTCTTAATTAATTTCCATAAAATATTTAATAGTAAAAAGTATACAGATGTGATATTGTGTCTAGTAATTCCAGCATTCACGACAATTATCAAAACAAAAAGACAAACATATGTAAATACATAAATCTTCTGGTTCTGAAAAGAAAATTGTAACAAATTAAAAAAGGATTAGGTTCTTCTTTGTCTGCCTATTATCGCATTGTTTGTCTGACATACATATGTCACTGCATTTTATGTGTAATATTTAGTGACCGTTAATTAATGATTATTTATAACGAGAGATGCGGTCGGGTTTGATGTAGGTTAGCAAAACATTTTCTTTATGGTGCAAACGTTTTGATCATTTTCAGCATCATCTTCAAGGCCTAGGATTTATATACGTGGTTTAAATTATACAAATACTTACAAGATATTAATAAGAATTTATACAAAAATGTACACAATATAGAACTTTTAGGTTTAATTGAAGCATTTGTACTCAATCAAAGTGAGTCTTTTCTGTGAAGTGTCACTGTTGTTTGTCGTGTTGAGTGTGTTGGTGAGATTTTAATGTTTTTTGTTAATATATGTTTTATTCTGAAGGAGTGAGGAAGGAATCAAACGCAGGCAAACTAACATTCAAATCCATTCTATTTGTTCACGGCAAATCACACAAATTTTCTCTCTTCTAATCACGTTAAAATAGCCTTCATAAACCAGAAAACTATTCACATTCTTTCTTCCAAAATTAAAGACCCAACACGAGTAATAAATAAATCTGACGGAATTTAGAAAATCAATTGTACAAATTGTCAGGCAACATCGGAATTACATCACAATATCTGAATAAGAGGGTAAAACAACATATATATGATTGCAGAATACCGAAACAAAATCCTACAGCACTAGCTACCCACCATTTTAAACACCAACATAATTTCAATTTGAATAATACAAAAATATTAAACACGGAAAAATCTTTTTAGAAATGGTTTACATCAACCGGGATAAACACAGCATCAATTACACAATAACCACATGTAAACTCAGCCAAAGCTACGCTAATATCATAAATCAATAAGGTACATATAAGACAAAAAACATGTAAAACAATTACAATTAATTAAGGTTTTCTGCTGAGATAAAAAAGTCCATGGCACGAGTGGGATTCGAACCCACGATCTTCGGCTTGATGCGCCGCTGCTCTACCACTTGAGCTATCGTGACCTCGATCCACTCGGACATTCCCATCCCAAACATACCTTTTTGAATTTTCCCTCCTTTTTGCCATTTTTCAACTTTTGCCTTTTTTATCTCAACTGAAAACCTTAATTAATTGTAATAGATTAATTGGTCAAGCGGACCACGAAACTAGTGAATTGAATATAAAACAATCATTACAGTGGAAACTCATGAAACAATTCTTCATAGTCTAAACCTTCAACAATTAATCTTTTATCTTTTCCTTTCCATTATACTCCCGTCTCTATTAATCCTGATCAGCTAACCAGGCCCTTTTTTCACATTGTCGCCCCTTTCACCCCAAAGAAGCCGACTGCTCATAGAAAAATGAATTTATATTCCTACTTCCTTCTCTATTCCTTCAAAATCAAACATATATAAACACAAAAAAAAAACCATTTAATTCTTACCAACACGACACACAGCCGTGACGTGACACATCTACACAGAAAACACACATTTAGAGAAAGTACAAATATTTTGATTAAGTCCATTATATTTAGTGGTCTATTGACCAAATTACTTTTTTCAATAATTTAATTAACTTATTCGTTTCAAAGAAAATCTTACATATAAAGATTAATTTTGATTAAACCTAAAATTTTATATATATATAAGTTATGTTTCGAGTCCGAGTTTCTTCTTTTTTAAAAACAACTTTATTTAAAAATAGATACAAATTCAACGATATGCCCTCGGTGAATTGTTTAAGTATCAAAAGAAGCTCAAAGACTGGTTTTACATTTTTCCCTGGCTCGCTTATCGCCTCGGGTTAAGAGGGAGACAAATGCAGTTGTGCTTAGTTAGCGTAAGACAAGCTTGCATTTGTCTGTACAAATAAACACGTAGTTATTATTAGTTATAATATATAACTTATATATATATTATAAGACAATAATTATATGATTATAGAAATTTTAGGTTTAATCAAAATTAGCAAATAGAGCAGAGAAGTAAAGAATTAGCAAATAATAAATTGTGGTCTGCCTGATTTTTAACAATTTTTAAAGCACAGTAGCAAATATTTTTATAGTCTTAGTTATTCAGTTTTATACGACAAATTCATTGAAGAAGCGTCAAAGCATCAGGAGGTTATCGTGGAGGACAAATGTGACTAAAGGAAAAATCCAAAGCTTTAGAGCACTCAAAGCTATCACGGAACAATATCAGGCTTCCATTCTTCAAGAATTTTAACGTTTTGATATTAAATTTAATTTTTACGCTTTTGGTTTTTTCTTATCATCTTTAATTTTGTACGATAGAGGGTTGTTTGTTCACTTTGTAATAGTTTCCATAGAAGTTTCTAAATATGATTATTCATTTACGTTTTGAACCAATTAATAAGCATTAAAATAAGCAAATAAGCATAACTCGGTGTTACATTAAGTGTTATATATAAAGGGTGTCCTTTTTAGATGGCCCGGCGTAATTTCTCTTGAACCAATGACGCAATCAAAAAAGCAAATATGTTATTAATATATTTTAGTATAGTTTCAAATGTTTACCTTTTTATGGAGATAAAACATGTCTATTTTCAGTGGGGTCTTTTAAAAAACAGTGTCTACGCCAATCACAACCCAGCAACCGCAGTTGAAAAACAAGGATAGAAAATACTTGTTAAATCATCTCCTCTGAATCTATCGCTCTGAGCACCAGCAAAGAGAGATTAGAAAAAGCAAATCTTAGGAATTTTACGCAATGTATCGCTTTAGATATTTCATTTTTTTTCATATGGAAATAATTTTTCCATTAACTTGATAATTTTTTGACCAATTTAAAATCCGACCGCACCATTGTTTTCAGCGTAAAATGCTGTGTCAGGATGTGTGATTTGAAATTTTGTAGTTGAACTGGGCCTGAAGGACCCTGCATAATTTTTTTATCCAAAAAAAGTAAAAACGTGAAATTAGGATAAAAAATATTAAAATGTATTATTTCTTTTTTGGATAGCATCATTGTTTCAAGAGAAAATTAGCCGGGCCATCTAAATAGGACACGCTGTATTTCCAATGTGATAGAGGCACTGGAGTAATATCAAAAATACTCCGATGACTTATGTGAATTTATTTATTTGCGTGAGTGGCTAAGTCGGTGTGGAAGCTGTCTGAATATCGAGTCGCCATAGAAGTGTTGAAACCACAACCAACTGTAGTGAATGTGTGATTTTTACTCTATGTATCTATTAGCGAAAATGAAAGATGCACGTAAAGATAAAAAAGACTTGTTCTGTTGTTGTTATTTATTTATTTTTTTTTTTGCGAGGGTTTGCAACAGCAGAGGTTATATCAACACCGGCACCCCGTGTTTTTGAAAAAAAGCCGATTGCAAGTATGTCGGGTTCGAATGCAGGGCCCCTGGATTCGAACCCGGGACCTTTACCTTACAGTGATGAGCGCCGTGTTAACGCCTAAACAGTTGCGGCCATCGATGCCCTCAGTATTGCTGTTATCTTCGTGGTTTTATTCTTAGGCTTATTCAGCCTCTCTTTGAACTTTTTCTCTTCTCTTACTGCCTCATTCTTTCCCTTTCATTCTTGCTCATTCTTATTCACTCTCTCTTTTTTCTCTCATTCGTCGTTATAACTAACTGCTTACTTATGTTTCTATAACTTCATCCTCCATCATTTCTGACTTTCTTTTCTTTTCTTACTAGCTTAAGAAAATGTTTTTGTAACCTCTACTAACCGCATCTCACGATCTTTAAATATTCATTAATTAACAGTCACTAAATATTACACAAAATTTCAAGAATATTGCATTATTTTTTATTATATTTTACAAATTAATGCTGTGCTTGTCAAAAAGTTTACCATTTGCTTGTTTCTTTACTAAAGTTTTAACATATTTAGGGACATATACTTCATTGAATTTTTTAAGTCTCTTGACCTCAACTGACCATTTTCATTAATATTTAATTAGACGTTTCTTAGCAAACCACGCAATTATACTACTTTCTCATTGAAAATTGAACTCAAAAACATTTGAAAAACAACAGTAAAATAAGTCTGACATTTGCCAAATAAAAGTTAATAAATTACAAGAATAAAAATAAATGTATAAGCGGAAGCATACAAATACAACCATTTGTGAACGTTCCGAGCCAGTAAGGAAAACTAAATAATATTGTAATAAAAGTTTTGACACAGAGCAGAGGTCAAATGCCTTTTGGAGACGGCTAAATCTAGATTGTATCTACATTGTCATCCCTTTCTCATTGTCGGAGAATCACGACTGAGATGCGCCCTAGAGATATCGACGGAAAGGGAACGAGAAATAATTTCCAGAGAGCCGACGTGAAACCAAAACGAAAATAAGATAAGCTCCAGATTTTCCGGAACTTCTTCAACAAATCCTACCAGGCCTGCACGACTTCAACAGCGATAAATTTATTATCCGGCTAGAAGGAAGTAAACAGAAAGCAGTGTATATACTTTTACGGTTTATATCGCCAATACCTTTTTGTTTTAGAAAACATAACCATTTAAAAAACCTTTTTAAACCAGGATATTTTTAGGTGCTTTGTAAATACACGTTTAATAATCTAGCATAAAAAAACAAATTAAAAACTCTCTCGTTCATCATGTCAACACAGTATATAGAACTTCTGTTATCCTACTGATCAGAAACTTATGTAAACGATTATTACTACAAGGTTAAGGCAATATTCCATGTCTCATACTGCAGTACACAAGCGACGTGCACTAAGAAGAAATAAAAACAGACAAGCAACAACAACAGAAAAGCACGAAACTAGTAAACAACGTAAAATACTACTAACAACTAAACATCCTTAACACACAAATTAATAACATATAACACAGTATATTGTTTATATCCTTTAAAACCCTATACCAATTAAACAGCAAAAGGACCAGCGATCTCAAAGACCGACGAGAACAATAAAAAAAGACTTAATCTGCCAAAGGCACTGATAAACGGAGGTACAGGACATACACACCCAATTCCTCACATTATAAAAGGGACATGACTTTGCAGAATCCTACAGACACACTGAAAATGGCAAACTGACAGATCAGCCCAGCTATGATAGACAGGCCAAAATGATCGGTAATGTCTAAATTTCAGGAACCCAAAGACAAAATGGAGAAATTTCAAGGTCTGAATTTGATTTAGAAAAATTAAAATACCAAGTATAAATGATGGAAGAATTACAAATTTATATTTTTATAATTAATAGAAAAGTAAAAATGTAAAAATAGATAAAAACTGTTTAAATAAAATTGAATTCGCTGACAATACAGTAATGATAAGACACATTATTATTTCAGGCCAGTAACCTATCAAGCGAATGTCTTTCTGTAGGATTAATTATCATACCTTCCAAGTGCAATTTTATTCCAATGGAAATTTGTAATTTCACCTATCAGGTCTCTTTATATTGGATGGCATGCAGATAGAGAAGGTGGAGAATTTAATTTAACTTGGGAAGAAAATTAGACGTCACGGGCAATCGTAGGAAATATTAAGAAATCCATTGGACTTCAAGAAAGTAGCACTGTGTGAAGTCTCAAGATGATACCAAGTGGAAAAACAAATTATTGAACAGACTGGTGCTACTTGTACTAACGGCAGTGAAGCCTTGATCGTGGACAAAAGTTCCTTAAACATATTAAAAACCACTGTTAAAAGCACGGATATATGAAATTTTGGAGGTGCACCTTGGTCCTGTATTGCCCGAGATGGAAAAAAATGGAAATGCACGTCTTCAGGTCAGTGTGACAATTGGCTTAAGGAATAGTTCATCCTACCTGTCTTCTCTCAGAGAGGTGGGATGAAGTATTCCTAAATCTCTATTTTAAAAAATAGATATGCGTCTTCCCTTTGCTCTATAAAATAGAGCAACCCGAAAACCTCTGCTCAAGCTGCTTTTGTATCCTGTGCGTGTAGTAGTCAATAGAGTCGCAATCACAATATATAATATACAACAAATGACTATATTTTAATGTAAACATAATTAAGAAATAAGTTTGGTTAGCTTTCATTTAATACTGATGTAAGTATTGAAAGGAAGAAGAATACATACAGTTGTGTTTACAACTGTAACAGTTCTACACAAATAAACCTTATAAATTATTGAAGAATGGCAAAAAGGAGGGAAAACTCAAAAGATGGGGTTGAGAGGGGAAGTTAGTTTCTGAGTGGATCGAGGTCACGATAGCTCAAGTGGTAGAGCAGCGGCGTATCTAGCCGAAGATCGTGGGTTCCAATCCCGCTCGCGTCATTGACTTTTTTTATCTCAACTAAAAAACCTTAATTAATTGTGATATAATAATTGGTCAAGCGGACCACGAAATTAGTGAACTTATATATTATATCCATTATATTTCGTGGTCCGATTGACCAAATAACTTCTTTCAATTAATTAATCTTTATGTGACGTATTGGTTGAAATGAAAAAGTTAGTGCCATGAGCAGGATTCGAACCCACGATCTTCGGCTAGATACGCCGCTGCACTACCACTCGAGCTATCGTGACCTCGATTCACTGGGACACCAACTTCCCACTTCAACCTACATTTCGAATTTCGATTCTCGATCTTGATTACCCAACATTTAAAACATGGCAACAAGGAGGGAAAATTCGAAAGGTAGGTTGAAGTGGGAAGTTAGTGTCCGAGTGGATCGAAGTCACGACAGCTAAAGTGGTAGAGCAGCGGCGTGTTTAGCGGAAGGTCGTGGGTTCGAATCCCGCTCATTGCCCTAATGTTTTCATTTCAACCAATACGTTACATAAAGATTAATTAATTGAATGAAGTCATATATTATTGATTATTATAACTTAATTTCAATACAGTATACGTCTATGGCGTGCCTATATCTCGTGTATCTCTCAATGTAGAAATAGGTACAAAAAAACTGAAAGAAAAGAATTTTCAAAAAGAAACCGAACTAGTGGTCAATATGATAAATAACTGTGTTTAAAAAAAATCTAACAATTTACTGAAAATATAAAATTAAATTAAATCCTTTGCCAATAATATAAAATTGGGAAAACTTAACTAAAATAAAAATGATCTTTTGAAAGATGAGATTCAGCTAGCTCCAGTATCAATTCTAATTTAACAATATAAAAAAATAAAATAATCTAAGTCCAGTACAAATACATATACATAGAAAACAAACAACGAAAAAAAAAACTTTTTTGGGGAGGCAAATAATGATGGCTCTTCTTATTCTTTGTTTTGGTTCTACCTGTTCTTCTTTTTACTTTTTTTATTCTTTGGTTTGTGTCCAAATTGTCTCTTCCAAAAGCAAGATTCGATCTACTCGTCTCCTCTTTTTCTTCTCCTTTCAAAAATTTTCTTTCGCCTCCTAGCGACTGGCAGGTATTTTCAAAATACCTCATACATCCAAAGACGTAAATAAAAAGACGATAATAAACAACGATTTTTACATTTTTTAACATGACACGCAAGAATGACACAATTACGCAGAAAACAAACACTTTGAGTCCGTAGAAATACTCTGAAAATAAAAACTATTTTTTTGAATTGTATAAATTATCTTTTTTCCACATCTTACATGTGTGGATTAAATTTGTTAAATTTAAACAATGTTTATAAATCCCAGGCCCTGAAGATGATCTCAATAAAGATCGAAACGTTGGCGCGATAAAGAAAATGTTTTTCTGAAACCTACATCACACCAGACCGCACCTCACGATTTCCGAATAAAAATTCTTAACGTTTGATGTGTGTCAAATTACCTTTAATCATGTATTTTAATTAAATAATTAGATAAAATGACCTGCAATACCTCTATCAATAATCCCGTTTAGAATAACCAAGTATCCTGACATACTTTGCTTCTAGTTCAAGCCGTAATTTGGCAAATCATAAAGATGAATATTAATTTATTAACTTAATCGTCTAGCTTAAATGCTTATTAGATAACGGCTTTTATGTTTGAAACCGAATCGTCTGGTTTCTGGGCCACCCTATTTCCAAACCATAACAATAGGTTGAATGGTATTTATGATTGGTTATCAAAATTTTCTTTAAATTCTAAATAATTGTTTGACATTTAAACAAGAACTAATGTACATTATTTGTTTGTTGTCAAGAATATTTGATCTTCTAATTTCAATTGCATAACCTAATTAGCCTGGCATCTTTTTACAAAGCTGGATTTATTGGCTCGAAACTTTATTATTCGAATTGTCTTTTCAATGGTTTCTCATTGAAATATAATCCACAACAAGGGTCGGGGTATAATTATCTTTAAAAAGGTATTTGGCCAATTAAGGACTAATGAATCTTTTTCATAATTGGACCCGTGCTAATTGAAACAATTATAGCATCGAAACGCTAAAACCTTTGAAGAGATTCTTTGTGTTTCATAGAAACTCCCTTCAATACTTTTCCTGTTAGATACTTCATTGACAAAGATATTTCCCGTTTTTTTCTTACTTAAAAACAAAGCAAGCCAATTGAAAAATTCAAAGTATAAATAAAATAAAGCACATAGCAAAGACAGTAAACATATTGAATAACCAAAACATAAAGGTTTTAAAACTTCTGTATTTTTTCCTCTTTTATTCTATTTTTAACGCTATGTGTCTGGTCTCTTTTTTTATGCGTTTTGTTTCATTTTTCTTTCTTTTTTTAATTTTGATGCGTTAAATTTGGAAATAAAGTTTGCCTAGGACAAAAGGTTTAATTACTAGATAAAACCCACTCTCCCTTTATCATACCGTATCAACATTTTTTTAAAATTTAGGATAAAATTGGTGCATTTTTGTTAAATTTTTGTAAGGATGTTGCAAATTTTTTTTTCTAGTAATTATAAATTTAGCAGTTTTTGAAAGAATTCCAAAAATTAAATCGAAATTTATAGAAGAGTGCCTTCTTAAACAAGATTTAACTCTTTCTTCAATGTTTTGTTTGGATTCCCCCTCAAGTGAACAGTTTTATGGGCTAAGTGTAGATTTATGACAAAAACCGGACATAGTGTAAAAAAAAAAAAAAATCCTTACATGTTTAGCGGCCATAATTGACTTATTTAATTATTTCAATTAATTATACTTTTTATGTAAAATGATGATTGAGATGACACTAACTTTTTCAACTCAACCAAGACATTAGTTAAAAATTATAATTAATTGAAATCATACAATGGTGAAATATCAGAGAAAGGAATAACGTGATCAATTATGAGAATTGGATCATGGTTCATACGTATATTTTGGTTTATTTCTGATGTAGAAGCACCTGACCAACTTTGTCGTACAACTTCAATTACTTCACTCACTTTGTATGTGAAAATTTAGTGTTCTTATAGGCCTTTTTCTGAAGGTGTTATTTTGAACAAAATCATTATTAATTATTAAAAAGAACACTTTCAACAAATAGGCTTATATAAAAAAAGAAAAATTTCTCTGAAAGAAGAAAATCTAAGAACAACAAAGAAAAGACGAATAAATTTACCTTTCGGCTTAAGCGGACCAAGAAAAAGTGTCGAGTCAATCTAACCAAAAAAGTTTTTTAAGTTAAAAAAACTATTACCATTCCTGGATAATGTGGTCCAAGAATTTTTAAAATTGGATCATTAGAAGTTAGTTAAAAAAATTTAACTGGAATTCTTATTCCAGGAGCGTGCGCCATTTCCTGTAAACGCCGGTCACTACCTCTTTCCGTGGCGTATTTCCACAATACCAGAATGGGGAAAATACATAGAAAGGAACCAAAACAATACAAACAGGTTCACAATTTGGCAGAGTTGTCTTTCCGAAAGGTTCATCTTGGTAGAATTGACAGGAAATGCGAAATAACGAAAAAACGTCACTTTTGGGGAACTACGTCAGAAAAACAGCCGCCCTGCAAAGTAAGGTTTTTTGACACAAAAGGTACAAAATCTGCCAACCCGTTTAAGATCTGCGTGTCAAATTTTTTACGTTGTAACAGAAAAGGTCTTTAAACACTTTCTACGAGAGTTTGTGAGAAAATAACAATTACATCATTAGTAGATTTTTTTTAAGGAAGGTATTTCAACTGCGAGGTTATATGAACCCTCGGGGTGCCAATGTTTTTGGGAGAAAAAACATTTGTAAGTATGTCGGGTTCGAATATAGAGCCGCTGGATTCCTGGATTCGAACCCGGGATCTTTAACTTGCAGTGATGAGCGCCGTGTCAACGCCTAAACCGTTGCGGCCACCGACGCCCCTTTGTCAAATAATTGAAAAATGTGTTTGACTATTTTCTTGGTGTAGATTTTTTCAAACGAAAAGTTTCAAAAAAGCTCGTGTCGAACTTGAGTGTAATAATAGAGAAACATGTGTTCCAAATATCATCTAAAATGGTTCAATATTTACTGAGAAAATGTCCCTTTTAAGTTACCCCTTCCACCTCCATCCAACCGTGTAAATACTACTGGCAACATTTTTTCCGTGTCCCCTTGACATACTAGCTTTAATAATTCGTAAATATAAATTACTAAATATAAATTGGAAATGCCAAAGACTTTGTGGTAGAACATGGAGCCTAAATCCTTAAAATGGTCATATCTTACGATTATCAAATTTATGATGACACAAGCGAATTACATATGGTCGCACAAAAGAGAAAAAACGAGATAAACTGTTAGAAAACGTCCGAAAATCGTCATGCTCCCCATCCTGCACTTGAAACAACATTCATACAATATTTTTAAGAAGGCTCCCATAAATACGATGCGGGTACTAAACACTTTGGACAATTAAACAATAAATAATTATCTGTACAAGGCAGGAGTCGAGGTAAAGTTTATTCTTTCTCTTCAGCCAGCTAACTCCATTTCTGAGCTGAAGTAAGGCCAAGCAAGCTGGTTCTGAAGTGTTTGGGCCGGTTCCCAATTACAGCAACTCGGAGCAAACATGTATTTCCTAAGCAAACCGGAGACGGCGTTGTTTGAACGGAATTTTCAATTTTCGGTGCCAGGGATAATTTGGGCAAACGGCCGGGAGAACGATGAATTTGCAAATTATTGATGAACTTCCTGAACGGGCTGATTCCAGGCTACAAAATTGTCGGTAAGCTCCTCTCGTTTATGCTGTTCACTCAGTTTTCTCCCTGGCGAGGTTCCTTCATTAAATAATGCACTAGAATTATAAAATATGTGCGTTATCAAATTGAAACACTATTTTCAATCCTTTTAAAAAAGCTTGAATAAATCTTGAGCTAACTCGATTCGATTTTTTATGAGACATTTTTGAAAGCACAATTTGTGCAATACAATACAATCTCAGCAAATAATTTATAGAGAGAGCAGATGAAAATACATTAATATAAATTTAAAAAATTTATTCACCTTAGAAGCATAAAACAATTGCATGTTTGTCTCATTGTCCATGAAATTTCTATAATAAATAATGAACTCATTCTTTGGCTGATTATGATGTTACCACTGTATCACGAGTAAGTGATTTTCACCTGCATAATCTTTTTTCCCTGCTTAATTTCTGGATTTGTAAGTTTAGTGGGACCAACGATATACATGTCGACAGGGCTACAATTATAATCACTTCCAATTCTCTTTCAGCCCTCATCATATTAAAGAGCATCTTTTATCTAAATTCGGGTATTATGATAATTATCTAAAAATGATAGATTATCAAAACACAATTGTCAAAATATTATTCAAGTGGATTGGCTACGCTGTCATAATCGAAAGGGAAATGGCAGACAGGAGTGAAATGAGAGGGCCTCAACTAGGAAAGGATGAGGTTCCTTCAATGACCTCCACTGTCGTACGCAGCTTTCTGAAAAAAAGGTATTATCAGGTTTTGATTTGTTACACTTGGTTCACCTATTGGATTCTCGAAAAAACTTTTAACCAATATGTTCTATCCGTAAGTGTCTTATTACTATTTCCGACATCATCATTGATTGTCCTTTAAAAACCATAGCGGTTTTTCTTCTAATCCACAAGAAAATCAGTAATTGTGCTAACAAAATAATAAAAAAAATAAATCTTTCTAACACGTGGGGCGTTTGAAATGAAATTAATGGAAATAAAGAAAACAACAAATAGAAATCAAAACCAAAACAACGCGAACAAACTGTACAAGTCTTTCTTTCTTACTGCTTCAAGAAATAAACAGCGAGAGATTTCCGATAGTATGTAAGGGCCTCGAACCGAGGATCCCAAAAGTATGCCACGACACCTATGCCAGAATTATTTAGCAGTCTTTAGACATTAAACTCATAGATGAAATATAACTTCCGTTCTTGTTTCTTTTGCTGGAGCCCCATATTGGCGGTGTGGCGGGGATTTGATGTGGATCGGTCCTGTGTTGGAGGGTGTTTCCGAAGACTCTGAGATCAAGGTATCTCCAGTGAGCTTGGGAGAAATGTGGACTGTGGCTAGATTCTACTTGATAAGTCATGCTAGCTTCCAAATTTGTAAAATAAATGGTAAACTATGAGCACAAAGATGATGAAAAAACTCTAGCATACAAAAGCATACTAAATTATCCGCATTATTGTGTCTACTCAACATTAGAACATTATAAGTTTATTTATGAAGTAGGAATGTGCATCGACGGTCGATGTTTCGAAAACATCGATGGTAGGCGACCGATTTTCGATGTTTTCAACAGCGATGTTATTGTGTCGATGTTTTTTGTACATCAATGGTGGGCTGTCGATGTTTTATAAAATTTTCAAGTTTTTCTTAATTTCCTCTTTTGTGAATAGGGAATGACCCGCATTCTTCTCATACGAATGTGACCTATCAGAACACGCCAGGAATTGCTCAATTTATTACCTCAGTGGCACATCTGTTCACTCTGAACGATTTTTTCCAAAGCTGGACAGATTATATCGAAAACCAGAAATCGCTTAGAAGATAAAATTGGCTTTAAATCTTCGTGTTTTTAATTGCATTCCCAAGAGATGTGGTAGTGTTTCATTTTAAAATGTGGATACATTAATTCTAATAAATAAGGGATATAGTTGATTTTAGTTACGGACATGTTAAACCTTCCCTTTTTTTGAGCAAGGGGCAGGAATTGGGATTGGGTGGATTATGAATGTTTTCCCAAGTATCGAAGAAAATCGGGAGGTATTTTGAATCAAATTCACAGGCACAAATGATTTAACAATAGACATCTTTTATTTAGAAGGGACCAAGAGATCTATACAGGGTGAATTGCTACTCGTGCTACAAACTTCTCCAGTAGATTCTTCACCCTAAAATGAACAAAAAAGTTCATATTGTCCATGGTCCGATTCTNCGGACCATGGACAATATGAACTTTTTTGTTCATTTTAGGGTGAAGAATCTACTGGAGAAGTTTGTAGCACGAGTAGCAATTCACCCTGTATATAACTGTAAATGAAACGAAAAGCAAAAATAATTCCCAATATGTGTTATTAAAAAATAAACATAATTATATTGTATTAATCAAGTTCCTAATAAAAGTTCAGAAATGGCGAAGTTTGAACGTATGTTTCTAAAGTGGCACATAAAAATAATATATACATTTGAAAATAATTTGTGGTTTGAGTGAGAGTACTCAAAACATCATCGATTTGTGGACGATAGAGTCGATGGTCGAACCGCCATCGATGGTGAGGTTCCGATGTTTAATCTCTGGCGGCCATCTATTTTTTTTATTGATACTCATCCCTATTATGAAAACATATTTTGTATGTTTTTTCTTTATTAATCTACATCGTTACCTAACCGTACGTCTCGATGTATCCTACAAATATTCACATAAAATGGCGCCCGGGCTGTGTTGAGCATAAATAGGTGTATGATGATGAACGAGAAAAACCTAAGATTTAAACAAATAATAAATTTATAAGTCACAAAATCAAGGGATGTACGATATTTTGGCTGGCTTGATCAAGTGATTTGTTTCCAGCTATTCTCCAATGGATGATTTAACATGTTTCTGGATGATTTAGTATCATTCAGGAATTGCGTAGCTATAATAGGTAGGTAGATTTCCCGAATCCATCTGGCAAAGTAGAAAAACACTCTATATTCAAAATCTACACCCGTTAATTTTTTTCTATTAATGAACTTATTTCGTTCGTACATAAATTATGATATGGAAGTATAAACAACAAAATATATCGATATAATTTTTTTCTGCTGACTTACAATTAGTTAAAAACCGAAAGTACATATGGCCAATTTGGTAAAAGTATTAGTTGATTATTTTGGGTTGATATACCTTGTTGTCAATATCAAAGCAATCTGAATTAATTTCCTGATTGGATTTCCTATTGCTTTCCACTAAAACCAGTTATGTCAAAATTAATCAGTTTTATAATTAGTTTGCCTTGGTGAATCTATAAGTTAAAATTACAATTATTCGTGATTGTTAAGGAAATCGAAATCAACTCTGGTTTAACATTATTATTTTATTGAGTTATTCTTTAACAATCAGGACCAACAATCAAGATATGAATTAATACGTTAATAAATTACAAAAATAAATAATACCAGGTGCTTTTAGTCGCAAAATTAGCTTTCTGCAACCTCAATTAAATTGCGGATTGGTTTTAATTAATTATTATTTTTTTATTGAAGATTAGCGCGAGAACATAAATTGAATTTAATGAATTAAAACCGGTTTTAAATTGCTTCTCGTTTATTTAGATTTATCAACTTGAGAATTTTACCGATGAACTCAGAAACAAAACGAAATGTTTTTAAGATAGATCATTAGAGAGTTTCAAGCCAAAAATACTGTCAAAATATTATATTAAACCATGTTTTTTTCCTCTAGCTGCGAATTTGTAATATAAGAAAATTATTACAAAAAGTTGATTGGTTTTAATAGAACAAATAATTATTTTTTATAAAATAAAACGAAAACATATCAAAATGTTTATCTCTTTTTTGATAACAAAATTCCTTGCAAAATTACTGCAATGTGGTAAAAAATTACAATTTAATACTTAAACAGAAAGTACAGATTTTCAAAAAGCAAAAAACTGCATCAAAATTAAAATTCATCAAGTAAGGGAAGAAGTATCAAACATTTTTTTGAATAACAATTTACAACATCATATTACAAACTTACAAGCCTGGCACTCTAGTACCCAAAGGAAATATATGTATGTGAAGAGAATCCAGCTGCTACTGGCACTCAGTATGTCGGATTTGGGGCGAACAGATCTTGAATCCTGAAGTTAGGAAGGATCGAAATCTCGATCTTCTTTGGAAGAGGGATCAGATGAGTTCATATTTAAGAGGAATGTTGAGGTCGTTGTGGATAAGGAGGTATAACGCATAAGAACGTAAAAACGAGAAAAGAGCTTGTACAATATGTCTGAGAACGATTGATGAGAAAGATTGGATACGCCCAAGCCCCTCCCTACAGTTCCAGTTCGTATTTGCAGTTTTCCCCCTAATGTCTTGTAGACTGTTAGCTAGGTGTAGATGGCCAAAATATATTAAAAGTCTCCGTAGTGTTTGGTACGAAATAAATTGTCTTTTCCACAATAGGCGCCCATTATAGAAAAGTCAATTCATTTCTTACCAATCAACTTATTATGGACTTCTACCAAATTAGGATGGGCACTATGAAAAAATTCGTAGTTTTTGAATCTTTAGTCTTTTTACGGGATTCTTCGTTAGTCTACTTCTACGTAATGTCTTAGGATATCGGTACTTGTTGTTGATGTACAGTAGATAACAAAACTTTTTTCTTATAAATGTACATTGTGCACATTGTTTCCCGTCTTGTCCTCGGCCGTCATCTTTGAAAAACGTAAGGTGCAGTGAAGTTGTATGTAACTTGTGTATGATATTGGTTTGAATAAAATTCCGGTATTATCCGCAAAAATGAAAATAGTGGTATTGGGATGATAGGGAGGTCGGCAGTACAAATGGCATAAATGAATGGACCACGAATATTCCCTTGAGAGGCACCGGCTTGCATGCGGCCGGACGTCTGTCAGAGCACGTCTTTCCACTACTTACTCCCAAGCATCGGTCGGTTATATATGTTGCAAGGATAACTTAATATATGGTGGGTAAGAAATGTTTAAATTTATACAATACAAAATGTCTTGGTTCCCTTTTGAAAGCCTGAATCACATCCCGCAACGCAATCAAGCAGTAGCTAAACATATTATTTAAAATGTTTTTCAACGATTTAAAATATCAAGAGAAGAATGCTGATGAGTCTGTAGGAAAAGCATATCCATGCCCTCCTTTCATCAGCCCGTAGGATGAAAAGCACATTGAAGTCGATCACCATCTCGTTCAGTTGCTTATGGGACCCAGGGACTTTGCTGGGAAGGAGGAAGTTTCGTCTAAGGATACTCATCTTTGGAGGTGATGTGAAAATGAATCGGCCCTTCAGGTGTATTCGAACTTCACGCTGAATGGTTTAAGCCTTCTATCTTCTAAATAGCCTAGTAACTAACAACTACACAGCCCGCATCACCAAAAAATTATGTATGGACAGTTTTCTCTCTTCAGTCACCTTCGCGTGGCCCATTCTTGAAGTGCCATTAGGCGTTGCGAAGTTCCAACGGGGGTGAAGGAAAGATAAGAAATAAAGATGAATTGTAAATGCCCTTCGCTAGACCTAGGAACAGAAACAAGTTCTAGCGGGTCTGTAGAAGGATATACCGTACGGAGGTTTGAGAGCTTTAGGAATGAGAATGATGACAGAATATATAGAAGAAAGGAAAGTGTGCAGTGCGTAGGATGGCATTGTATGTTGTTGTTAATAATCCTCTGGCCTTTTGAGGAAGGTTTCAAAGTATATTGAAGGTAATGTGGTTATGTACAGGGGTGATTACAGTATATCGAAATGAAAAAGTTTCAAACAAAGATGAGAAGAAAGACTAAATCAAGGTTATGTATTACTGTTGGCTTGAAATGTGTCAATAATTTCATTAGATTTCGAGGTCCGATTGACCAAATAACACTATCAATTAATTAATCTTTATGTAAGGTTATTGGTTGAGATAAAAAAGTCAGTGTCACGAGGGGGATTCGAACCCACGACGTTCCGCTAAATACGCCGCTGCTTCGAAATTAGAAAGGTTGGGCTGAGATGGGAAGTTAGTGTCCGAGTGGATCGAAGTCACGATAGCTCAAGTGGTAGAGCAGCGGCGTATTAAGCCGAAGGTCGTGGGTTCGAATCTCGCACGTGACACTGACCTTTTTGTCTCAACCAATAACCTTACAAAAGATTAATTAATTTAATGTATCATTAAAGTCTAGAAGAGGAAGAAAAATAGTTTCTAAATGGGTTATGAATATGTCTGATTTAATATTTCCCCGACGAACACAGTATTAACCCATTAACAAATAGATAATTAAAAAATGGCAGTTTGTCCGAAAAACGGTTGCCAGTTGAAGGTAATTTATATTAAAAACACTTGCTTTATGTAAAATACCCGTCTTTCTTTTGATTCAAATTTTCTTTTTAGTTTTATTGAATACAAATAAAAAGAGAAACGTTTGTTGGCATCAGAATGAGATAATTTATAAATAGATTGGTCGACCACCCCTTTTTACAATCCTGAGTTCCATCGAGGTAAAAAAATTAATCTTGTTCATTGTTTAGAAGGGGAGCACACAGAACCCGTCAAGAATCGTTCTTTTAAATATTTACAAAAGGCAAATCCAGATCGTCCATTTCATTTTGGTTTGTTGAATTTTATTACAAAGAGGGTTTAAAACTCCTTTGTCATTAAAGAAGATTTTTTACACGTGTTTTTATTAAAAAGGATTCCTCTTGTTCTGATAAAGGTACGATATTATTATTTTTTTACAAACATAATTTAATATCATACAATAAAAACGGCTAAAAAGGGATTCATTGTTGAGACATATAAAAATTCAGTAGCTGATTTATTAAACTTCACGGAATAATTCAAAACCTTTTGTCCATTTATTTGAATACAAATTTTACAATCATGTTTTAATAATTGTATTTTTTCAGGTTTAATTTTCTTTTTAAGGAAAATAGTGTATTATTAACAAATAGTTTCTAAACTATGAAAACGACAAAACCCAAAGTTTGGCTGTAATCAGTCCACCCTTTTCAAAGCAGAAAATTTTGTATTTGTGCTTTCAAACATATTTTCAAACAAAAATCTGCTAGATCAAATTATTAATATCTGACATCAGTAGTATTGAAGGATTAAGTTTTAATTGGAATAAAATAACAAAATACTTTTTGTACTCTTGGAACTGTTGGATAAACCTACTAAAAATAAATACGAATGAACAATAAAACAGGATGTGATACTATAGAATCATCTATTATAGTATAGAATAGGATGAACTAAAGCAATCCTTTTTAAAAAGATAGTTCCTACTCATAGTAAGTTGTTTTTCAACGATCCGGATTTCGAGCTTTTAGCTCATCATCAGGTTGAAGTGGTTCTACAACCACGTCTCTCGACATGAATCGCACAAGTGAACCCGCCGATCCACTGCCAATGCGACGTTCCAATGAAAAGCTGGTTTTTAATGCCGCTCAATTTTGAACGTGCTTCTCATTGGAACGTCACGTTGGCGGGGGTATTGGCGGGTTCACTTTTGTACCTCATGTCGAGAGAAGTGGTTGTAAAACTCCTTCTACTATAATGCTTTCGTTCGGAAATTCTCTTGTGTACGTATGATTCCTAAACCTAAAACACCTACCAACCTCGCCTCCTCATCCCCTTCTCAGCTGGCTCCTTAACCTCGGCAAAATATTTGAAGCAGCTTATACATCTTCACCTACCCACCAACGTCGAAACCTTAAATATTAAACTCGATCACCAATATGAATTCCGCGGCTACCAATCGATTATTGCATCATCCTCACCCCGATATGGCCTCCATCGCCACCTCCCTCGAGCTTAAAAATTCCTGCCCTGGTGTTTTACTTGGCATATCCCAAGCCGTTGATCGGGGATGGAACGAAGGCTTGATATGAAAGCTAAAGGGTATCCTTCCAATTACATGCTACTTTATCATCAAATCCTTCCTAACCAACTGATACTTCCAACGTACCAACGAAAATTCTTGCTCTTCTATTTTTCTCATCTTAGCCGGCGTGCCCCTGGGATCCACACTTGCTCTCCCACTTTACTCTTTATTTACAGCTTATCTTGTATTTCAACACTTTATCATTCACATATGCCGATGTCGCCTCCACAAACACCGATTCTGTAACTTCTATCCGCAACCTCTAATCCCATGTTCATATGCTTGAACCCTGGCTTCGGCAGAGGACAATCAAAGTAGATCAAACATCAAAAAACATAGTTTTCAATCTTAATCGTATAAAATCCATTAGATTCCATGGCCCGATTGATCAAAAAACATCTTTCAATTAATTATTATTTTTATTTATTTAGAAATCGTGAGATGCGGTCTGGTGTGATGTAGGTTTCAGAAAAACATTTTCTTTATCGTGCCAACGTTTCGATCTTTATTCAGATCATGTTCAGGGCCTGGGATTTACAAACATTGTTTACATATTACAATTACATTTTGAATGTGGAAAAGTGAATTTATACAATGCAAAATATATTTTACATTCAATCAATGTATTTCTACTCACTCAAAGTGTTATATTATTTTTATGTAAAGTCTTGGTTGAGATGAAAAAGTTGTGACACTAACTTCGATTCGGGGATTCGAACCCACGACCTTCGGCTAAATATGCCGCTGCTCTAACCACTTGAGCAATCCTGACTTCAATCCAATCTGACACCAACTTCCCATCTCTTCTTAATCGTGTAACTCTCCCACCTGTCAATTTTAGGGCACCGAATTCCTCTAGCGAATAGTATACGATTTCTTGGACAAAAAAACGTGGAATCCACACTCACGACTAAAACGAATAGACTGTAACCTTAGACATAAAATGCTGAAGAGACTACTTGACCAAAAAAAGTAAACTTACTTTACTCAACAAAACCCTCTACACTACTCAGGAAAACTGAAACGGAACTATGTTTAAAAAATAAATAAGTAGTAATAAATTAGTAGTTAATTCCGTGATTACAAATTATTTAAAAAAGTTCAGTTGATGTTAAACGATTATTTTTATTCAAATTTATTCTGGTTTAACTCCATTCAAATGTAATTTTCCCTCAACGGTGTCGAATATTTGTGCTGGCAAAAAAGTGCGGTTAAACGCAATAATAAATTAATAGAAAAATTTTTAAAGGAGTTTATTTCCAGTACAAACCTCCTCAGAGAAGAGGCCAAGATGTGTGCGTACGGTTCATAAATTTTAACAACCACTACTTATAATCTCTAGGTCGCGTTTATAAAAGTGACTTTCAATTTTTAATTTCTGTATAATGTAATTTTTTGTCTGAGGAAAAATCTTTTTAATGGGTTCCTTTGCCACGGACAGAATGGAAAAGAGAATTTCATCAAAAAGGGCCGAGAGAAAAGGCGATTAAAGATCCTGGCTGTATGAAAGGTCACTAACGATCCCAAGGATTAGACCGTATATACATGTTGAATATGTTGTCACCCTACCCTACTTTATTTTATAATTACGTCCATGACAAGTAAATCCTGAAAATATATTTTTATCAAAGAGTATATCCGGGATTGTTATATATGTTCTCAAAGAGGAAACTTAAAAAAAAGACCTGAAATTATACGTGATATCACGGTTACATAAAAACATTGGTAAGAATTTATGAAGAAAAATAATCGAAGACTTACGCGTCCCTCAAGGTGGGAGATGTAGAGGCCACAAGAATCTTCGCTCTATTACAGCTAATTACATTAGAATCGAATCCATTAAGAACGACGATGAAATCTTTTGGTTCTTATGGGAGCGATTCTTTCTACCACTTTCGTGGTTGTATAGACCTATTACTGTATGTCCTATGGTGATGGTGTCTGTATTGTTTCTCTTCCTCTCAGCTTTCGTTTTTACGTTTTCTCTCAATCTTACTGCAAAATTGAATTGAATATCGAAAAATTGCATTTATTTGTGTGTGTGTGTGTGTGTGTGTGTGTGCGCGCGCGCGTGTGTGTGTGTGTGTGTGTGTGTGTGTGTGTATCGACGTTAACTGAATTCATATGTGTACTGTTATTAAATATTGTTTTGCGTGTGGTTTTATAAATAAAACATTAATCAATCAATCCATCTTTCTTTCTTTACGAATCTTGATTTGTTTATATATTTTTCTCACTCTCTCCTCTTTGTCATTTTTATAATTTTTCTCTTCTCCTTTCTCCCATTGTCTATTTTTCTCTCTCCCTCTACTACATTAACACTTCTCCCCCTCACTCTCACCTCCCCGCATCACTCTCTCTCTCTCTCTCTCTCTCTCTCTTTCTAATTATGTCATCTGTCTATCTATCAATTTATTAATTTATATTTCTCTTCCTCTCTACCTCTATCAATCTATCTAGTATATCTATCTATCTGTCTATCTATCTATCTACCTATCTAATATATATAACTTTCTTTCTATCTATCCATCTAGCTGTTCTGTATAGTTCTGTATAATTCTATCTAGTATATCTATTTATCATCATATCACTTTATCTATCTACCTAGTATATCTATCTACATATCTGTCTACTTATCTACCTTGCAGTATCCTCTTTCCCATTTTTCTTTTTTTATTTCTCTCTTTGAGCTCTTATCTCTGTTTCTCTCTCTCTCTCTCTTTCTCTCTCACACACACTCCTTCTATCTCCTAATCACTCTATCTCCCATTCTTCCCCTTACTGACTTTTCTTTGTCATATCTATCATCTCTCTCGTCCTCTTTCTCCTTTTATCTATATTCTCCCTCTGTGTTTTCCTTTTTATCTATTGCGCATTTCCACGTTGTCTCCTTTTTTTCACATTGTCCCTCTCCCTCTCAATGGCGCTTTCACTTTTTTTTACCCTCTCTCTCTCTCTCTCTCTATTTCTTACAGCTCTATTCATTTGTTCATCATACTTATATTAAATCAAAGGTAAAATATAATCAAATTGTTCATTTTAAAAATTGTTTTCGTATGTATAAGGACCTCAATCTTCTGAAAACTGCCACACTTTAAACATGTTATATTTTAATTTATATCAAGGATTTTTTTATTATTATTTATGCACATATAATTCTACATTTTTTAATGGATTGATTATTCACAACTAAAAAAGCTGAATCATTAGGGGGTTGAATCGTAATTCGGTTTATCCATGCGGGCAGATAATCAATTAAATTGTAGATTGATGGCTTTGAGTATGGGGCGGATGCTGGTCGGCGAGGGGCTATAAGTGAACGGCACGAGTCAGGAACTAGTGCATTAAACTAAAAGCCCCTACGCGCCCTGGTAAATTGACATCCGTCAAAGTGGATTGTCAATACAGCCGATATTCCAAAAGGCCTGGGCTTCAATTTGAGTTCATTCAGTTGGAGAACTGAACTCAGAAGTTATATTTCAATTTTTTAAAATTTATAGGCAATATTTTATATAATACAGTGAAATATGGGAAAATAAATTCGTTACTATGTTTATTTCCATGAATTATATGTCTTTAGTATAGTAGTCTTAATAGAACAAATTTAAAACTATGTACACATTGTATAATAAACAAAGTTGACTTAATTGTAATTATAATAATTTTGTTTACTAGAAATATATCTTGATAAGCTGTACAGAGTAATCCCGACATTCTAAAAAATCCATTCAGTGTAATGATCTTCTTTTCTATGTAGTTCTTTCTAATCAATCCGTTAGGACGCCATTGAATTTGGCTGAAATAATTCTGCCGGCCAAGCGTAAAACGGCGAAATTGCACTTTTTTACCGACATTTGATACTGCAAATTTATGCATTCACTTTACTGATTAAGCCCGAACGCGAATTTTAAGGGAAAACCGGTCATAAATCCAGTGGCCATTGTGCGAAGGGAAAACATACGGGGCACGGAAACAGTAAATATTCAATTTCCTCCGAGACTCCCCACAGTGACTCGCATATGTGCTTCTCTCGTTTATGCTTAATGTGCTCTTAAAATTTCTCACATCCAACTTGCTTTTTGGCTAACACACTCACGTAGTTGTATATTTTAAAGAGCGCCGATATAAAAGAATACGTGTTTCGCTTATAGTGTGTTTTTCGGCTCTTTATGTGGGACTGGGGTGGAGAGAAATTGTGGGGGTTGATAGAAGAACCCATTTGGAACTTCACTCGAGGGTGGAGCCAAGACCAGTACATCTCAAATATTGACAGGGGGCAGTCGTTCAGTCGTCAAAAATTAGTGTTAATCAAACACAAACATTTTAAACTACAAGTTAAAGTACAAAACCAGTGTAAACAGTCTAACTTATTTTCAAATTTATAGTACATTACAACCTTCAAGTAGGTAACAAGTATCAATTAGTAAAGTAATATATACAAAATTAAAAACAAGAGTGGAGAAAATACCCATTTTTATTACTCCAATGTTACTAAAACATTTTCTGTGTAATTTATACTTGCGCCATTATCACTTTCACTATCATCACCATCACTTCCTAGGAGATCTCGCAGCTATTGTCCCTTCAGTCCTGCGGGGAGGTTTTGAGGGGATTCGTCCGGTTGCAACGTTTCTGTTGTGCCGATTTTCGGTAGTAGGAGGTTTTTATGAAATATGCGGTAACTGGATGGATTTCATCTTGAACGAAAAGGAAAATGTAATTCTGTATGTGCTGTTAGGTTCGATACATAAAATGGAGCATCTAGTTTTCGTAGAGTTAAGGATTGGGCAGTTTAAATGCAGTGGATGTTGGAATGTTTGGCTAACCCTACACATCCATAAGTCCATACCGGCATAACTATGGTACTGTAAAGCAGCCTTTTATTTTTAAGATGTATGTCAAGCAGTCGTGCAAGAGCTCCACATCGTGACATAACCTCCTGACATTTCAGTCGTGTGTTAGGATTCCACGTCAGGCATTTGTCGATTCCGCAGTTGGGAGGGGAATATTATTTAAGAAAACAGGGGAGGGGATCGTTTTACGGAGAGTGAAAGTAATGTGGGTGGATTTGTCTAATGTTAAGTTTTATCATTTCCTTTTTACACCAAGTCTCTAGAAGTGTGAGGTGTTGTTGGAGGTTTCGAGTGAAAATGACAAGGGCGGAGTTGCTAGAGAGAATTGCTGTATCCTCTGAAAATGTGAATGTGGTGGTTTCAGGCTGTGATGACATGTCAGCTGTGAAAACCTGGTAAAGTGTGGGGGCCAGAACGCTACCCTGAGGAACACCAGCATGGCTATGGAATAAACAATCATCCAAAAAAATATTTTTTTAAATCATGTGAATAATTAACTAAATAAACATCTTATGAGAATATATGTTTTATAACAGTTAAAAAATATATAAAACTATCTTGTTCTATTATAATAATTTTAATTAGTATTCTATATTATTTNTATATTTTTTTTTTGGTTTGTTTGTTTGACAGGGGCTCGGTCATTTCAGCCCCGAGCATATGCGAAATGTTACAACACAAATTCAATACGCATTCACACAAATAAATACATTCAACTTATATACGGCTTGTTAGTACCAACATTGGTAATTTCTTTAAAAATGTCAGTTCAATCCTTTGATGTTTTAGATATTCTGGAAGACAAACAACGGTTTGCCAGTACGAAAAAGAAAAAATGCCCCGATTTAAAAACAGAATTGAAATGAATGCAGCCGAGCTTTTTTCTTCTCTTTCTTTTCGAACATTTTTATGATGAATTTTGGCAATTTAAGCCAGAACAGCTGGAGCCATTGCGATTAATTTTCTAACCCATTTTAACTTTTATCAACATTTTACTATCAAGAAAGAACGTCATGCGTACACAGCCCACTCTCATACTCTCAAAATACTGCGAGAGGTCTATCGCAAGAGAATGCAATTGCGTGTAAACGAGCTTTACTCCTGACAAAAGGACAAAAACTGAGTGATGTTGATTTTAAAATAAAATAAAAAATAAATAAAATAAAAATAAATAAATTTAAAAAAAATCTGATGGAAGAGGTAAGTGAAAAGATATGGTGTGTTGGTATATCAATAATAATTATTTTACAATTAATTAAGGTTTTTAGTTGAGATGAAAAAAAGTTAATGGCACGAGAGGGATTCGAACCCACGACCTTCGGCTAGATACGCCGCTGCTCNGATCGAGGTCACGATAGCTCAGGTGGTAGAGCAGCGGCGTATCTAGCCGAAGGTCGTGGGTTCGAATCCCTCTCGTGCCATTAACTTTTTTCATCTCAACTAAAAACCTTAATTAATTGTAAAGTATTAATTGGTCAAGCGGACCACGAAAATAGTGAAAATAATTATTATTAGGAGGTCGTGAGATGCGGTCTGGTGTGACGTAAGTTTTAGAAAAACATTTTCTTTATCGTGCCAACGTTTCGATCTTTATGGAGACCATCTTCAGGGCTCAAAGGTTTTGTTTTTCGTGTAGATGTATCATTCTTGTCAGTCGTGTAGAGAGTGACTAAACAAACTCTTTGAGCCCTGAAGATGATCTCAATAAAGTTCAAAACGTTGGCACGATAAAGAAAATGTTTTTCTAAAACCTACGTCACACCAGACGCATCTCACGACCTACAAATAATCATCAAGTAACGGTCACTAAACACCACAAATAATAATAATAATATAAATTATATACATTATAAGAGTTTTAGAGATCATGTGTATCATAAGAGTTAAAAATCCCGATTAGGTTTATACAAAAATACTTGAAAATAATAAAATATTTTCTTTTGTACACGATATGACCATTCTCGCAAAATGGAGTTTTGAGTTTCATCCTTTAGAAGAATGTACGTCAACTGAGTGGTGTTCCCATTCCATTAATGGTATACAAAAACGGATTTATGTAAATACTCGTATTTATTTTTATAAATAAATGTCAGATATATTGAACGATAAAAATTTTCGTATGTTCATATTGCGGAATCGGCGGTTTGTTAAAATTTGATACGCCGGCAACACGCAAACAAGTGGAATTCGAATGATTTGCCGAAATGAAATTTGAACGTGCGAATCGTTTGTAAAACTCATTTGGACGGATTCCATTAAGCCGAAATTACCCGACGCGCGTTTTTCTTTGTAAATTGGCAATTACTTAGCCGACAGTGTGGTAAACGACAGCTAGGAGAGTAAATTAGATACTATCCATCAACCAGGGCACACATGCAAGACGGGCTTCGTCCAATGTCCTTCGGCTCATCCATCTTACCATCCGTGGATCCGAGTAATTTAAAAGAGGACAACCATAAAAAGTCCAGCTAGGAAATTAAATTCGTCGTTTCGCCGGATGCATTCCGTTAATTAAATGTTCCGTTTCCCCTCGAAGCCGAAATTAATGACCATTGGCCACTCAGCAAACAAACCACTCGTAACATTACATTGGTTTTTTTGTTTTAAACAATAAGATTAAATTGAATTCCATTTGCCAAAATGACGAAAAACAATACGTTCGCAACTAAAACAAGATTCAATAAAAACGAACAATAGATGAATACAATACAGAGAAATGGAAGTAAAAAAAGGATATCACGTAACGGCGTAAATACCTCAGAACTACTCTTATTGGTTTCAATTTTTCAGTCTGACTTTTAACTATATTAGTACTATTTAATTTTTTAAGTAAATTCATACATTCATAACTTTATTCCCTGTCATACAAGCTTATTTCAAGAAGTTGGACATTTTGAACATTTAATTTACTTCTTTAAACCAATTAATCTTTTTATGTGAGGTTTGAATGAAATGAAACAGTTAGAGCCACGAGCGGGTTTCGAAACCACGACCTTCGTCTAAATTCGCCGCTGCCCTACCGCTTGAACTATCCTGACTTGGATCCACTCGGACGCCAACTCTCGATCTCAACCTACAACCGTTCGAATTTTCCTCCTTTTTGCCATTTTGAAAATCCTGGTTGTTGAGATGTAAATTTGGTGTCCGAGGGGATCGAAGTCACGATAGCTGAAGTGGTAGAGCAGCGGCGTATTTAGCCGAAGGTCGGCGGTTCGAATCCCGCTCGGGACACTGACATTTTTATCTCAACCAATACCGTAATTGCGTTCAACAGAAAAGAAATTGGATTCAATTCAGAGCTATGAATTATAAGGTCTGAGGTTTTATAATACTTTATGTGCTCTTTAATATTATTTAATATTTCTTTCAATTAATTAATCTTTAAGTAACGTATTGGTTAATATAAAAAAAGTAGTGTCACGAGCGGGATTCGAACCCACGACCTTCGGCTAAATACGCCGCAGCTCTACCACTTGAGCCATCGTGACATTGATCCTCTCGGACACCAACTCTCCATCTCAACCCGCCTTTTGAATTTTCCCTCCTTTCTGCCATTTTACAAAAGTTGGTGTCCGAGTGGATCAAAGTCACGATAGCTCAAGTGGTAGAGCAGCGTTTTATTTAGCCGAAGGTCGGAGGTTCGAATGCCGCTCCTAACACTGACTTTTTTAATCTCAACTTAAAGATAAATTAATTGAAAAGAATTTATTTGGTCAATCGGACCACGAAACTTAATCCAATTATTTAATATTAATTTATATATTTTAATTAATATTATTTCCTATTTGAAAAAAATCATTTAAATATTTGCACTTTTTAAATTATTATTAAGAATTTCTTGTGATCACAACCGTTGAAAACATTCAACCTATTCGGTTCGACTAATAAAAACAATAAACGCTTTAAAAACAGTGAAAGGTAACATGGTATACAATAACAATAAAATCTGTGATAGAAAAATTGGCAATTAAAATATTACGACTAATACCGTATTCTCTCTTTGACAACATTCATATTAGAAACTGAAATGTGTTAGTTAAATGGGTAAATTGTTTTTAATGAATGAAATTTTCTAGCTTGGTAGATCGGTGCTTTAATAATCGCCACCTAACTTAATCAGATCACGTCTTGCCGGGAGAGAGCGAACACCTCGAACCCAACACTAAATAATAGATATTAACTTTAATAAGTACAAAGTTTAACAAGTTTTCTAACTGAAGCTTGTCATAGAGAAAGTTTGAATAGTTCGCAGTGAAAATCCTTTTTGCTCAGATCCACACAATTTGGAAAATAAATTACATGAGAAATTCTACTTTAAATGGTTCATTTATACTATATTAACATATTTTTTTAATGAAAATAAATAAATAAAAGTCTAACATCATTAACTTTACTGTTATTGGCAAATTTAGTAATTCAAATAAATTTTTTTATTGTACAAGTTATAATTAATCCGTTTAATATATTAATTTTACGTAACTTGTAAAATCAAGTATGACTAATTTTCCTTCTTTCTAATATTCTAATCAAAATAAAAGTTCACTAAACCTATAATCTATAAAACGATGACCGATTTATTACTAAACATAGGGTTAAAATTTTTTTTTAGGGTACTTGGTGCAAAAATGCAAAAATGGGAGGAGAAAGCAAAATTAAATACATTATGTGTACTATTTCAGTTGATTTGTTTGTGTTTTATTAGTCATAAGAAAATAATATGTAGAATGGTGCAAAATAAAATTACGTAAATAAAAAGTGGGCAAAATCAAAATATGCTACATGTAAATTATGACAAAAAATATTTTCGTTAGAAAAATGAAGAAAACCTAAAATTTGGGCTTGTTTTGTGTAGTTTTAACACCTAAATACTAAATGTCTATTATTGAAAACATAGACAATTTAGGGCTGCATTGGGGCAATTTTATTTATTGTTGATAACCGGAATGTCCTCTTAAAAATTAGTCACACCATTGAATTTTATCAAAATTGAACATTGTTAAAATTTCATTTAATTAATCTTTATTTAAGGTATTGGTGGAAATGGAAAAGTCAATTTCACGAGCTGGATTCGAACCCATATTCGAAGCCGAAGGTCGTCTGTTCGAATCCCGCTCGTGAAAATGACTTTTTCATTTCAGCAAATACCTTAAATAAAGATTAATCAATTGGAAGAAGTTATTTGGTCAATCGTACCACGAAATATAATAGATTATTATAATTATTCGAAATTGCTTGTTGCATTAGCGTTAATAGAGAACAGTTTTTATGTCTGTGTTTATTTTTATGTATGTGTTTATGTAATGTATAATTGAAAATCAACAAATTCCAACAAATGTTATATATCTCCGGTTTTGATTCATTTACAGAGACCTGATTTTTTTCGATGTCATGTAGGTTATAAAGTTTTAATTTTTGTAAATGTTCTTTCAGATCAGTGGTCTCGTTTCCAAGTTATTCTGCTGTGATTTTCAAAAAATATCGGATGATAAAAATTTTGAGAAAAAGTTTATAAAAAGTAAAGTAATTCCTATTAGAAAGGAAGGCTTATTGTTAAACTACCCGATGGGTCTCACGCAACCTTACAATTCATTTTCCCAGACAGTATCACTGAAAATTCATGGATCGCTGGGATTCGAACCGAAGACCGCTAGCGTTGCAACACGAATCGGAAGCCCGGAAATAATGATATGGAGTTAAATCGGGTGACTGAGGGGACCAACAGATCGGGTCGTGAGGTCTTATCCCGGAAGTGACGATTCAAATAATTCAAATCACTTTATCGATCAGAGTCCCGTCTTACCTCAAAAGAATTGTGTGCGGGGCATCCATCAAGCTGGAGAATCATTCTTTGTCGTTGTTGCAGAGGAACATCATCTAATAGTGTTGGTAAAACCTTCCTAAAAAATGTGAGCACATTTTTAATATTTTTTTTGTAAATAAGGCCAAATTAATTAAGTTCCGAAAAGTCCACACCAAACGTTGAAACTGAGAACCACATGATGATAACAAGAGTTCGTTATTCTCGGATTTTCCTCTGCTCACTTTCGAAAATTCCAACGGTTTAGTATGCCATCAGAGGTGAACTTGGATTCATCAGTTCATAGGATATATGGAAGAAATTTTCTTCAGCATCCCAAATCAACATTTGTGCAAGGAACGTTAAACGCCTGTCATAATCAGAGTCCCGAAGTCCCTGGGCAAGCTGAGAGCGATACGTCTTAAAGTCCGGAGTACACCTCTAATTTTATTTTCGGAAAAACCTAAAGCCCTTCCAACATTTCGTAGAGTGGAAATTGATTTTGGCAAGCATACAGTAAAATATTCAGCTCCTCGTTGGAATTACACTGCCGGTTTCTTGGTGATGGCACAGCAACTAATCCATATCTCCTCATATTGCGAACAACATGAAAGATCGTTTTGTGCTTTACTCTGGAGCGATCAGGAAATATTTGGTAGTATAAACGACGCACAATACCACCACTGTCAATAAAACAGTCGATCATATCAACTCGCTAATGATCGGAAAAATTGCTCCTCGGTTCATTTTGAATAGAATGTGTGGTGTTTAGTGACCTTATTTGATGATTATTTGGAGGTTGTGAGATGCAGTCTGGTGTGACGTAGGTTTTAGAAAAACATTTTCTCTATCGAGCCAACGTTTCGATATTTATTGAGATCATCTTCAGGGCCTGGGATTTATAAACATTGTTTAAATTTTACAAATACATGTAGGATGTGAAAAAAATGAAATTATACAATGCTAGAAAATTTTAGTTTAAAAAAAAATTAAAAAATGAAATAAAATAAAAATTTGAATACAATACTGAATGTACCGAATAGGTACTATTGTAAAATTTATGTACTTCCAAGAATAGCAATCTGCTCGCATAATGCGGGTTTAACAAACAATGGCAGAATGTAAACAACAGAGGCAATTAATGTTTACTTTAGGGAAGAAGCACATTATTCGAATTAACAACGAAATGCGTTTTTTCAAACTTTTTGCCATAATTTTGTCATTTTTTAACCAATGTGCTCTCCGATTGCACCATTGTTTTCAGAGTTTTAAATGATGTGTCAGGATGTATAAGGTCGTATTTGAAATTTTGAAGTTGAACTGGGCCTGAGGTTCTCTGTATAATTTTTGTCGAAAAAAGATTTAAATAAAATTGAAACCAATCTAAACTATATGCAACACGTATGCAGTTTAAAATATATATGATATTTCAAGATGTCGAAACTCCCCGGCTTCCTGACTTGTCCTTTTCCACGCGTAACTGCGAGACTGACCCTCCATTCACATTCGCTTGGCATCAAACCTCAGATCCTCTCTAGCTGAAGGTCGTGGGTTCGAATCCGGCTGGTGACACTGATTTTTCTTCTCAACCAAAGCCTTGAAATGTCAAGGTCACCGGGCGACCATAATTAATAGGTAATCCTGTCAAATTGAGACATATTCATTCAGTAATAGGGTTAGGTGGCAACGGGAAATGAGGATATGCTATCTTATGCTGAACTTAATGAGGATGTGAACACATCCCACCTAGTGTTTAGTGTATATACTGCTCGAGACAGACCCCAGCTGAGCAACTGCTCGAAGTCAACTCGTACTGAGCATACACTGGAGAAAATGTCATTGTGCGTACACTGACCGAAGACAAAGGGTCAAATTCAGGTAATTTAAACGCGGCAACGGCAGGTTGAAAGGTTGAGAGTGCGGAGGCATTTCCCGTAAGTTCCAAAAGTCTCTGAATAGTGCGCAATTTTTCTTGGGCAATTGATCGCCAAGAATCGTTGTCATTATAGCGTTTAATAACATTTTTATACCTTTCGTCTAATGGCAACGAACCGCTGTGGGCTGAATCCATCCTACTTCTGATGTCTCAAGATGACGAAACTCCCCGACTTCCTGACTTGTTCCTTTTCTACTCGTAACTGCGAGACTGACCCTCCATTCGCATTCGCTTGGCATCAAACCTTAGATCCTCTCTAGCTGAAGGTCGTGGGTTCGAATCCGGATGGTGACACTGATTTTTCTTCTCAACCAAAGCCTTAATCAATTGAAAAGAATTTATTTGGTCAATCGGACCACGAAACCTAATAGATGTAATAGCAAAATGAAGTATACTTCACTAAAGCTCTCCGTGGTCATTTAATTTGTCGCCGATAATCAAATAGATTACACGACATTTGAAAAATGGCAAAAAGGGGGGGACTTCGATGAAGTCGTGAAAGATTCACGTCCTCTCTTTCTGATGCTGTCCGCCAGGGTGAATCGTAGGTGATCTCACCTGATAATCTTGAGGTTATGTCACTGTGATTTACAACATATATATATAAATTTATAATCTATTGTCACATGTGACTCTCTCTTTCTCGCTCGCTGTTGCTCTCACTGTCGTATTCCTTTAATACTCAAACACACACACACACACACACACGCAAACTATTGTATGAATTCTCGGTGTGATACTAGTTGACTCGTTTGTAAGATAAATCCCTCTGAATATTAATATCGTGCATCACATTTCCATTCCTTTGAAATTGTATCCCGATAATAATGGCCCATTGAAAACCTTTAATACAACCGCTAACGTTTTGTCTTTGTCTGTTAATCCTTAAGGTTTAGGTGGTGATATACAGGGTAGGTAATTCATGGTGGAAAGGGGTTTTAGGCACAGCCGGCATTAGGGCTTGACTGAACGGCGGAGAATAATTATAATAAAGCGGACGAGAGATGTTTCTAATTATGAAACATGTGGACACATCCTACTGCGTTCATCCTTCTTTATTAAGTTCGGTTTTTCTGGCCGAATTAACTTTTATTAAAATTGGTGGCCGGTTTCATTTTAGGGGCTTCCTTTGTGTTATCTGCCCAACGGGGTTCCCGTACCCCCGGGGAGAGATTAATACGTATAATAAATTGTTTTAAAACATTTTCACTTCTTTTTGACATTGGTTGAATGATAAAATGCATCACTTGTAAAGCCAAAATGTAGGATAAGATCGCAAGTTTCCCGTGGCTTGTTTAAATTTATCACAATCATTTTTTTAACATAATTTATTTTATTCTACCTCACTTTTTCTTTTTTTCTATAATTTTTAACTTTATCAATCTCTATCACTCTCTTTCTCTCTCTTTCTCATCTGTTATATTTTCGATTTCCTGTTTTCCTTTCACTGTCTTTCTTTTTTATAATTTTATTCCACTAATTATCACACTTTTTTTCCACCTTAAATTCTCTTGTTTTCCATCTTCAACTATCTCTGTTTTCCTCTTTTGTTTCCTTTTTGAACTATCACTCCATCATGTCCTTATTTACTTTTTCAACCATATATTCATATGTCATTTTTTCCCGTTCTATTTCCTCACTCTTTCTATCCATCTCTGACTTTCTTGCTCACTCTCGTACCTGAAATAAAAATTCTTATAAAACAATCTATGGAGTACCATGTGTACTTGATTTTTGACAAGAAACGATTTTACACTCATGCATTGAGCATTGGCATAATATAGAAATTAACAATTTGCATCAAGTCCGAACTGTTTACAACCATGGTGAACCCATACAACTATTAAATAACATTATGTTATTTTATATTTATTTTGAGATCGTGAGGTGCGGTCAGGTGTGTTTTAGAAAAACATTTTCTTTATCATACCAACATTGAGATCATCTTCAGGGCCTGGGATTTATTAAAAATCCCAGAGAAAATCTAAATCTAAATAAAAAAATCCAAATCTAAATAAAACATTAAATCTAAACATTGTTTAGATTTTACAAATACATGTAGGATGTGAAAAAATGAATTTTTGTAATGCTAGAAAATTTTAGATAAAAAAATGAATTTATAATGCTAAAAAATTTAGAACCAAATACTATTTAGAAACAAATATTTTGATTGAATAAAAAAAATCCTAGCATTGTACAACTTTATTCTTTTTTAAAATCTAAATTTTTCTATCATTGTATCAATGCATTTTTTCACACCCTACATGTATCTAAAATCTAAACAATGAGTACAAATACTGTGATCGAGTCTACAATTCCAAGCATTGTATAAATTCATTTTTCACATCCTACATGTTTTTGTAAAATCTAAACATTGTTTATAAATCCCAGGCCCTGAAGATGATCTCAATAAAGATCGAAACGTTGGCATGATAAATAAAATGTTTTTCTGAAACCTACGTCACACCAGATCGCATCTCACGATCTCCGAATAATCATCGACTAACGGTAACCACACAAATATATACAATGCTACAAAAATTATTGATTAAAAAAATGAATTTATACAATGCTAGAAAATTATAGATTCAATCAAAGTAGCCGAATTGTTAAAGAATTAGACTATGTAGAAAGGTTTGATGTGTAGAATGTGATGATTGTTTCATGTCATATTATATGTTTTGTGTGATGTGATGATGATTCCACATATCAAACATTTCTACATAGTCTAATCTTCAACAATTTGGCTTTCCTTTCCCATATTATCCCTGTTTACATAATCCTGAAAGGATCATCAGGCCGAACCATTACCCACGCTTTTCCATTTCACCTCAAAGAAGTCGGCAGCTCATTAAAAAAAAATGCCTTTCTATCCCAACTTCCCTCCCCACCCCTTCAAAATCCAACGTATATAGACACAAAACAACAATATCTCACTGGCAATCACAACCCGACACACAAGAATGACACAACTACGCAGAAAATAAACACTTTGAGTAAGTACAAATACTAAAATTTTCTATCATGTATATATTCATTTTTTTTAATGTAAAAGTTTTCTAGCAGTGTGTAAATTCATTGTTTTCCACATCCTACATGTATTTGTAAAATTAAAATAATATAAATCCCAGGCCGTGAAGATGATCTAAATATAGATCGAAACGTTGGCACCATAAAGAAAATGTTTTCTAAAACCTACGTCACACCAGTTTGCAACTCACGATCTGCGAATAATCATTGACTAACGGTCACGAACTACCACACATGTTTTAGTACAGGTTTTATGTTTTGAATTGAATTATTTGTTATATGTACGTGTCCATATGTCGTATGTAACATGGTTCAAATTAAAGCCCCTGCTAGCAAAGGTAGTTGTGGGAAGAAAAAACAAACAGACAAAGGTAGATTACACGTTTTGGATTTTAATTTGTCAAAATCATCAACATTTTGTTTGTTTTAATTAAAATAATTGGTTTTCATCATACAAAGTAAGAAAAGAAGAGAAAACGCGTGGTGAATATTGCACTTAAAGGTGGGTTACTTTTGTTTGTAGAATGGTTTTTCGCCTCCGGCTTTCTCGAGTAGTTTCGTATCTTAAATCTGCAGGAGTAGAGAAGAAAAAAGCACTTTAGAATAGCGTTTTTTAATATTTTTATTGGTGAGCTTTATTTAAGTACCGTTGCGGGTGTAGATATACACTGCATTCGCTGAATATTCGCGAATGGCTTATATACCGAAAGAGTGGGTCTATTTTTCCGTAGGCGAAAAAATTGTGAAATATGCAATTCGACGGAATGGGGAAGAGTGGGAAAGCGCAATTGTGTGCGACCCGTAACGAGTCCCGAGGGAAACGGAGGCCAGAAATGTAGCGTATAATAAGACTATATATTTGGACATTTAAGGGGCCCCGGCCATCTGCAATAGATTAAGGGATCCTCGCCGTCCCTGTTTACAAAGATAGCTCAACCCTTGAAACATGTCTCACACTTATATAACACTTGTACTCGGAATACATGAAATTGTAAAATAAATCTCGGCCCACTGTCTCGGCCAACACCTTCTTCAAATCGGATAAATTGCGAGTTAATCTTGCATAATAAAACCATTGTGTCACTTTAATAAAGATAAATTTGGCCAAATTATGACGTTTTTGTGTATAAATACCTTTCCAGGAGCTATAATTCCTTAAGAAAAGTGTAGAATAATTCAGTTATGAGCGCTCTTAGTCATCCACAGCTTTTATGTTTTATGAATGAGTAGTTTCCGCTAAGATAATTCCGCCTGAGAAACCCGAAATATTTTTTAAGGCATAAATGGGTGATTGCCTCAAAAATGTCATTATTTATATTAATAAAAACTTTTCAAAATGTCAAGTGAATAAACAAAAACAATGAATTGAATAAAATATCAGCAATGTCCAGATAATCAGGACTATAGTTTCAAGACAATGTCTAGGGATTTTATCACGTTATTTTTAAATTGTAACATTCACATTACTACATATCTCTGTAACTAATTTGTATATCGTAGTACCGCAACCTTTCAAAGGCATGTTTTTTAATAGATATTTAAACATGTCAGAAGAGAGAAACAGTGAACAAAGCAGAGAATCACTCACATGCATAGAAAAACAAAGACAGAATAAATGAGTGGAAGAAGAGAAAGAAGGGGAGAGAGCAAGAGAGAGTGACAGAGAGAGAGAAAAAGGCAGAAAGACCGATCAAAAAAGAATAGATTGTATAGTATTAGGAATATAGAAATGTCGAGAGAAAAAGAAAGACTGTGTGAGAGGGAGAGAGATATGGAAAGAATGGGGATTGAAATATTGAAATTATGAAAGAAAAGGAGTTAGAAAGAGAGAGAAAGGAAAGAGAGCTACCAAAACCGAGAAAGACTAAGAGAGAGAGAGAGAGAGAGAGAGAGAGAGAGAGAGAGCGAGCGACCGAGGGGGAGGAGAGGAGGAGAGGAGGAGAGAGAAAGAGAGAGAGAGAGAGAGAAATATGTCTATTTGACAGACACCCATAGATAAAATTATGAGTTAAGAGAAAGCAATAGTTTTTTCGAATTCATTTACTTATTTACAACTACTAATATATGAAATATATTAGATAATCTGAACGGAATAATTATGAAATAATTTTATCAGACGGTGTTTGTGAATTGCAAGCGCTAAAAAGAGAAATAAAGGGGAGAGAGAGAGAGAGAGAGAGAGAGAGAGAGAGAGAGAGAGAGAGAGAGAGAGACCGAGGGGGAGGAGAGGAGGAGAGAGAAAGAAGGAGAGAAAAATATGTGTATTTGACAGACAGCCATAGATAAAATTATGAGTTAAGAGAAAGAGATAGNATATATATATCAACGTTAACTATTTCATATGCATGAATAACCCCGCTAACTATTTGAAAACCCAAAAGGAATTCGATTGGTTTCATGAATGTTTAATGAGTATAGACGGTGGAAAAACGTCAATTAATAAACACGTCAAAGTTGATAACGTCAATTTGGCCTCCGAGCTTAATTGCGTAATTAATGGTCAATCAATTAACCTTATTCTAAACCGAATTCAACTAGTTAATTATGCATAACTAATTTATTTTAATATAATTTCCTGAAGTTTTGCTAGGCCATCTAACTGTATAATCACTAGAAATAAGTATTTCTCAAATAATTGTATTTTTTTGGTAGTGTCACAAAACAGATCGAGTTGATCTGTGAGTCAGTTGAACCGGCATAGGTCATTTATTTATCAATTTGTCACCCGCGAGTGAAGGCGGACCCAATAAATGACCAACTGCCGGCCGGTTCAGCATCATCGTATGATTATCAGATGAATAATATATTATTGTTATAATGTTTAAACAAGCTTGAGTGTAACTTGGCTAAATTACGCTGAAAAGTTAATAAAGATGAATAATAAATTCAACATTTTTTTACAAAAAATATTTCTTTTTGTTCTGCATGAAAGAAGGGTAACATTATAAAAATAACTAATTAAATCATTTAGTACAATCAAGATATGAATACGAACAATAGAAAATGCAGTAATTGTGTATTGTACTGAGAAGAAAGTTATATGTTGTTAAATGAATAGGTCATTAATCTTATAAATGTTGAACATGCCGTATATATCCCTATCCATTTTCTTAAACTCTGCCTCCCTATATTACTACCTGTTCTACTTCACATCTATAACTACTCACTCCAAAACTCCATTTTTCCGACAGCCTGGCAAAAAGCCCTTGTCCACCCTGTAAATAAAACCCCCAACCCATCCTCCCCTACAGACTACCGTCCCATTTCCATCCTCTCAAACCTGTCCAAGCCCCTAGAAAGATTAGTCNATATACCTCGTAATTTTCTCTTCTGGCCCGCCTTACTGGCATACATTGTGCCACGATTTCTATCTATCTTTTTTTTCCTTTTTTTTTTAAATTATGTGACTTCATAGAAGGTTATTATATTTTGTCTCATGTAAATTATTCTAAGGGGACACCAGTCCCAGAATAAAGTTATTTTTCTTCTTCTATATACAAACCTAACTATGTTATAATTAAATCATTTACTTTTCATGGTATGATAGCGGGAAAAAATCTTTTAGAGCTTATATCACTTCAATTATGTAATTGTTAAGGGCACTACAACACAAACAAGTATTCAGACCTAGGCAAAGTTCATATTAATGTCCGAGATATGATCACTATTGTGTACAAAGATAACAATACCGGATTATAATAAATAGAAGAAAACTAGTCTGCTATCTTCTTTACTTGTTGATGACCTATTGATATTTATTGATATGGTTATGCGTACAAATGATGAAATTTTCCATTGATTATTAATTATTGTATATTGTTAATATTTAAAACAGACCGTTTTAATAATTTAATAGTGGAACAATTAGTTTAGGTTTTATCTACACTAATACAATAGTTGGAATAGTTTGATGAAACAAATTAATTAATATACATACAGATTTTGATATTTCTATACGCATTGACCACACACCACCTTCTTAGCATGACTGTGGTACAGGTGTTGTAAATTTTTGAGGTTTGGATTATTCAACTATGTTGCCAAGGTGATTTTCAACTAGTTGAATAACTGCCGTGGTAAGAGGTCTCGGCAGGCATCATACCAGGAAGCTTGTGGGATGAACTTCTTTTCTAAGAAGAGCACATAGCAAAGCATCATGGCATACGACTCAGAGTAAAAAATACAAATCGTTATTAAAAATATTTATCATTAAAAAGACAATAAAATAACGTGAATAGAGTTAAATTAAATAGAACGTGAAAGTACAAAACAGAAATTACAGGGGTTCATTGGAAAATTCCGAACTTGAAGAAGAACTTACTGACTGCCAGAAATGATGCAGATGAGTGAGAGCTATGAATTGATGAAGGCTGAAGGGCTATGTAAAGACGAAAAGGCTGCTTAAATGACAGGACACATGATTTGCAACTGATATGGAGTACATAGAATAGAATATAGTACTTACGCAAACCGTTCAATCACACAAATGCAGGATATGATATCCCTGAGAATTATTTATTTTCAAAAGAAACGTATATCACACAGTCAATACATTACAGAAACCTCATAATAGTCGAAAATTTGAGTGCTGAAGAAACACGACTCCATATAAAGAAAACTTACGTTCGATTCACTCGGATACAAATTCCTCAAATTTTTAAGAAGTAACATTACTTCAAGCAGATTCCCTTTCGAAAAATGTCACTTAGCTCAATTTGACAGATTATCAAGCTTTCTTAACGTCCTACACTATACAAGCATTTGAAGACAAATCTGTTGACATATTCCAATTAATTATTCTTTTTGTCTGAGATGAAAGATTGGTGTCACGAGCGGGATTTGAACGCCAGACCTTCGGCTCAATACGCCGCTGCTCTAACCGCTTTTGCTTTCGTGACTTCCATCTTTCACGACTTCATCGAATTCCCCCCCCCCTTTTTGCCATTTTTCAAATGTCGTGTAATCTATTTGATTCTCGGCGACAAATGAAATATCCACGGAGAGCTTTAGTGAAGTATACTTCATTTTGCTATTACATCTATTAGGTTTCGTGGTCCGATTGACCAAATAAATTCTTTTCAATTGATTAAGGCTTTTGTTGAGAAGAAAAATCAGTGTCACGAGCCGGATTCGAACCCACGACCTTCAGCTAAATGCGCCGCTACTCTACCACTTGAGCTATCGTGACTGCGATCTACTCGGACACTTAACATCCCACCTCAACCCAACCTTTCGAATTTCGAAGCAGCGGCGTATTTAGCCGAAGGGCGTGGTTCGAATCCCGTTCGTGACACTGACTTTTTTATGTCACCAATAACCTTACATAAAGATTATTTAATTGATAGTGTTATTTGTTTAATCGGACCACGAAATATAATGAAATTAATGATACATTTCAAAACCAACAGTAATACATAACCTTGATTTATTACTTTCTTGTCATCTTTGTTTGAAACTTTTTCATTTATCTTTTGTTAATGACGATATACTGTAATCACCCCTGTACATAACCACATTACCTTCAATATACTTCAAAACCTTCCTCAAAAGGCCAGAGGATTATTAACAACAACATACAATGCCATCCTACGCACTGCACACTTTCCTTTCTTCTATATATTCTGTCATCATTCTCATTCCTAAAGCTCTCAAACCTCCGTACGGTATATCCTTCTACAGACCCGCTAGAACTTGTATCTGTTCCTAGGCCTAGCGAAGGGCATTTACAATTCATCTTTATTTCTTATCTTTCCTTCACCCCCGTTGGAACTTCGAAACGCCTAATGGCACTTCAAGAATGGGCCACGCGAAGGTGTCTGAAGAGAGGAAACTGTCCATAATAATTTTTTGGTGATGCGGGCTGTGAAGTTGTTAGTTAGTAAGCTATTTAGAAAATAGAAGGCTTAAACCATTCAGCGTGAAGTTCAAATACACCTGAAGGGCCGATTCATTTTCACATCACCTCCAAAGTTGAGTATCCTTAGACGAAACTTCCTCCTTCCCAGCAAAGTCCCTGGGTCCCATAAGCAACTGAACGAGATGGTGATCGACTTCAATTTGCTTTTCATAGTACGGGCTGATGAGAGGAGGGCATGGATATGGTTTTCCTACAGACTCATCAGCATTCTTCTCTTCGTATTCTAAATCGTGGAAAAACATTTTAAATAATATGTTTAGCTACTGCTTGAGTCTTTATTTCTTATCTTTCCGTCACCCCTGTTGGAGCTTCGCAACGCCTAATGGTACTTCCAGAACGGGCCACGCGGAGGTGACTGAAGAGAGGAAACTGTCATACTTCTATGCTTAACCACTAACTCGCAAAAATAATTTTTTGGCGATGCGGGCTGTGAAGTTGTTAGTTAGTAGTCTACTATGGAATAATGTAATAATTACAAAAGTTTTTACTCCGCTAACAGCCGCCCGTGGCCAGTTCATAAGTCGCCTGATTACAAGATATTTTAAAATATGACAAAAAGAAGTAAAATTCGAAAGGTTGTAGGCTGAGATGAGGAGTTTGTGTGGTTCGAAGTCATGATAGCTCATGTGGTTAGAGCAGCGGCGTATTAAGTCGAAGGTCGAGGGTTCGATACCCGCTCGTGACGCTTTTTCATCTCAACAAAGGTTTTTGATCAAAATTAGTTATAATACATTCCAATTAATATGGTAAATTATGACTACTAAATACATAAATAGATTAAATTATGTCAAAGTATTTTAAATATTATTTATTTGAAAGTCTTTGGTACAGATCTTCGGGCTATATATCAAATAGCACGGTTAAGTGAAAAGGGTGTCGCACCTTCCACGGCATTTGGTCTAAAAGTATTGGTTCCCGCCGTTATTTACGATATAAGAGTTTCCTCCCTCCGGCTTCATGTTGTTATGAGACGCATAACATGATCGATACCTTGATTTTTACCGTGTAAGCTCAGTTCCATCGAGTGTTCTCTTGAGCTGTTTTCATATTTTTATCTTGAAAAATTGAATTAAAAATCACCGTCGAGGGAACTCACACAAGCTGTTTCTTTTCTCTTTAATCACCGGCCTTTTTCGCCTCTGAAACAACAGAAGCGTTTTCTCACCAGGAGGAAATTGTCAATTGCGCCGCTCGAGACGGAAGAAGATTTTTGCAGAGGAGTGCGAAAAAAGGCACTCGGTGGCGTGGAATGGGGCATAAACGACGGCAAACGCAGGTACAGAAGACCTCTTTGTTTCACTATGCCCTTCCGACGGTGTTAGTCAGCGGTAAGAGAATATTTCGTCTTAGCGGCCGACTTCCTTTCGGTTCCTAAAGCCCCCGGGCCAACAGATTCCCCGGCAGAAACTGTTAAACAGGGAAATGCTTTTATCTTTATTCCTTTACTGGTTCTCCCCTACGTCCTGCCCCACAGACGCCCTACGCTCCCCGACTCAGACTTCTTTTTAATAACAGCAAATAACGCTTAGCCTATCATAACCGCCCAATAAATGTTTACGACAATGGTCCCTCTGCGCCTAAGTAACACACTATCTTCTGATGCTATATTTTCAGGAAAAATAAGAGGCGTTAATGTCAGAATGAGGAACGGAACAATATTACAGGTTGCGCTATAAAAATAACAGTTAATAATCTAATATTTGTGTTTTCTCGACCCATAAAGATCAAACGATTTTTGTCGGCGTCGGTGTACTTTTTTGCCGGAACTCCATCATCAAAGATCGAATATCAATGAAACCATGACTTCCAACATATTTAAATCATGCATCTTATTACAGAAACTTGACCACCCCATGGTGTAATGTAAAACATATAGTGTCCCAAATTTTCCTTAATCTAATGCCATTTTTTTTAATTTCTCCTTTAAGCTGTTATTTTCTTTCCTGGTTTATAGCTTTTCTCCTGATGTACCGGCAACTTTTGGTCCCGTAATTTTAATGCATTAAGGGATGATCATTTTTATTTGGCATTTGTAGTTAAACCAGGGATTTAAGTCAACTTTTTTCATCTGTTTAGATAATGGGGTTTGTACCTTAATTGCTCTCCTAAGCAAGATTTTTTCCTCTAATATACGCTGTGGTTTTCAGACGTGGAATGTGACGTAAAATATAATATCTATTTTTTCGGGGTTTAGTGTACTTTTTGGTGGAACTAAATCCTCAAGATAGAATATGAGATGCTGATTCGATTCGAACTAAAGGTTTAATTGATATTCAACCTTTCAACATAAAGATCATTCATCAATCATACTTCGGGTCAGGAAGTCGTACAATATTTCAAAAATAATATTTCTATGAACATTATTAAAAAAATTAAAAAAGTGGTAAGTATTTAGAGAAATGAGATATATTTTCTTGAAGCCGGTGGGTTGATAAAGTAGGAAAAGAGGAAAGAAAAGAGATAATTATGATCATGTGATTTGTTCCAAGTATCTGATACGATGATCAATATTTTGGTGAGCGAGACGCTCTAATTTTGGAGAAACCTTTTGAAAAATACACCCTCTGTGGATTTTCATGGTAGACTGTTACAAATTACAGGTCGTGATAAATTCTATAGGCTCCGTTTTGTAGTATATATACCCCATCTTACGTATTTTGTTAGCTCTATGATAAAATCGATGTATATCCATTACTGACGAAACCAGTGTATTGACTGACTGACATTAATCCAAAGTTCTCCTATCAGGGCGATGGTCGCAACGGTTAGGGTGTTGTTAACACCGTGGCTCATCAAAGTAAGGAAAAGGCCCCGAGTACGAATCCAGCTGTTCTGGCCTTACCTATAAACGGGCTGTTTCTCACAAATCCCGGCAGCCGGAGGGGTTTTCTTTGGACTTTTTTAATATCTTAATCCTAAAATTGCAATAGATAATATTATCCAACACTGCACATTTCTACAAGTTACCCTGATGAACACAAGAGGAGAGAAACGTGGGACTAATAAAGGATTGAAAAGTGGTTTCCTTTATTTTGAATCCCACGGCTGACTTCCTTGATTAAACAAGAAAAATATGAATTCCACGCCTGAAAACCACAGCAATAGTCCACAAACCAAAACCAATTTTTAGGTTTTCTCCTTGACTCTAGGCTTATGTGGAAAGGACTCCAAGTTTTGTAATCGTCACTGGGATTCTCGGTAAAAAAATCTCACCTGTAAGTATGAACGTCATCTCAACGACTCCCAGGATTTTGATTTGTGAGATTTTCGAAGATATTAGTCGTAATATTTTAATTGCCAATTTTTCTCTCACAGATTTTATTGTTATTGTATACCATGTTTCCTTTCACTGTTTTTAAAGCATTTATTGTTTTTATTAGTCGAACCGAATAGGTTGAATGTTTTCAACGGTTGTGATCACAAGAAATTCTTAATAATAATTTAAAAAGTGCAAATGTTAAAATGATTTTTTTTGCAAATAGAAAATATTATTAATTAAAATATACAAATAAATCAAAATATATAAATTAATATTAAATAATTGACACTACTTTTTCGTGGTCCGATTGACCAAATAAATTATTTTCAATTAATTTATCTTTAAGTTGAGATTAAAAAAGTCAGTGTTAGGAGCGGCATTCGAACCTCCGACCTTCGGCTAAATAAAACGCTGCTCTACCACTTGAGCTATCGTGACTTTGATCCACTCGGACACCAACTTTTGTAAAATGGCAGAAAGGAGGGAAAATTCAAAAGGCGGGTTGAGATGGAGAGTTGGTGTCCGAGAGGATCAATGTCACGATGGCTCAAGTGGTAGAGCTGCGGCGTATTTAGCCGAAGGTCGTGGGTTCGAATCCCGCTCGTGACACTACTTTTTTTATATTAACCAATACGTTACTTAAAGATTAATTAATTGAAAGAAATATTAAATAATATTAAAGAGCACATAAAGTATTATAAAACCTCAGACCTTATAATTCATAGCTCTGAATTGAATCCAATTTCTTTTCTGTTGAACGCAATTAATTTTGAAGAACTTTAAATATTGCTTGAAAGCCTTAAGGAAAATAACTCATTATTCCATAATTACCTAACAAACCGTCTAGTGGTTATTGTTATAATTATTAATTTATAGTTGTTGATATTTAATTTTGATACACTATTAAATAATGGTATAACAAGCGTTTTTTTAATATGTTGACGATATCTCCAGTGAAAGAGATAGATAAACAATATGAAGTAAAGGAGGAATGGTAAAGGATGGAATCAATTTAAGTGATTCTGTAATGTAATAATTTATGTTATAATTGAAATAAAAAATTATCGTATAATAATAATAATTATTATTATTTAGTATTCTCATGTTTTCTTGATTTGTACAATAGAATCGACAATATATACAAATATTACTTTCTGACAGAAAAACTTTTCTAATCAAGCAGTAGAAAGATGATATTTAATTTAAATTTTTAAAACTAGTAAGTAATTTGGGTAAAATTTGGTTGAAGTAGAAACGGTACTAAAATAATAATCTTTTCCGTGAGAATTAAGTTAATAATTTCCAAGAATTTGATTGTTGCATGTATAAATTGAAGATAATGTCTGAAAGTTAAACAGGTTTAAGCATAGGAAGAGGATGTACAACAGAATGAACAGTGAAATTAAACTAAAGCCCTTGAAAACGATGAGTTAATTAAATTCTTGTACCAGCATTTTCATGTAACGCCAAGCCAATTCTGCATATTTAGCTCGTCCGATCCAGTCTACCTCATTAAGCAATCTTATAAAACAAACCCTTCGTAACGTTTAATGAACGGAGGTTCGATAACAAAATGTGAACGTTAAAAACAAAATGAAACCTGCTTTCTGTTTCTAATTACAAATGGAATGGGTGCATTTGTATTAATGATTTATCAAGCGGTAATTTTTGTAATTCGATGTAATTAGAACATATGTTCTTTTTTCTTTTACGAATAAATAAAATATAAAATAACTTTATAAAGATCAACGTAAAGCACGTGGTTTTTGAACTTTTCTGGACAAAGAATTTTACTTTTCAGAATTTCTTCTGATGTAACTGTTTAAAGTGGATATTGATGCAGATCTAGCTGAAATATGATGTATTACTTAGTTAAAACATGGCCATTGATTATATTTTAGATTAGATTAGATTGGTTTTTAGTCTACATTTGCCAAATAACTACCGTCACAAACATCAATGCATTGGGTTTATACCTCCAGGACAAAGAGGCCCTGTAGATTCTTACTAGAGATTGGCATTAACAATTCTTTCCTTTTCTATAGTAGTATAAGGTATATCCTATCCACATGGGAATGTAAAGGGGAGAAACCCCTCAACCACCCGCCTGATATTGTCTGGTTTGGCTACGTTAGCCGCCTGGTTCCAGTGCACGTTGGAAAGTTTATACACTCTAAACTTCTCGGCTGCTCCATCCTGTGTTGTTATTATCGAGCCTGGAAAAGTATTTACCAATTAACAGAGACAGTTTCTTCTATTGTCAATGGAACAATTCCATTGGGGCTTCGAAAGAGTCCTAACTGTCCCACAATATTTTATTCTATGAATTCCGGAACGGGGGGGGTCAGTGGCCGCAATCACTCTAAGGTAAAGGTCCCGGGTTCGAATCCAGCTCCCCTGCATCGAACCCGACATACTTACAAATGGGCTTTTGTCAAAAACACCGGCACCCCGACGGTTTATATAACCTCTGCTGTTCCGAACCCTCGGAAAAAAAATCCGGAACAGTCAAAAGCTTTTCTAACTCCGGACAAATTTCCTCTACGTGTGTCTTTTATCCTTTCTTAATGCCTTATTGTACTGTGCGAATGCTTCCTCATATTTGCCTTTGCTTGGCTGAGCTTATCGATCAACTTTCGACCTGTCTTCTCATTTTTTACACGCTCTTCCGTGAGGTTTTGTTCTGTTCTTCCTGGTTTTTCAGAGCGATTTCGTCAAAAAGCTTCCAGTATTCCTTCGTTTACCTCCTGATTCAATTTTTTCACTAACCTTAATTTTTATCATAATGTCAGTGAGAGAGTGTTCGACGGAATACATATCCTACTCAATCCGTCTCTAGAATTATGGCATTAGGGGGGAAAGTAGTAACATCAAATCATACATGTCTGTGGTCCGAGCTTTTGACACAAGTCAATTAAAAATGTATTTGACACCACGTCTATTACCTTGAGTGTCATCAACAACTTCCATCGTGTTACGGACGACAGTAGGTTTTGAGCATTTATTTTCTATTTCTAAACTCTCTTCAGTAATGATGTTAAAGAGAGACTGATCTCTACTGACAATACATCGTGGGAATTTGTGACAAATCCGATGATTAATCCAAGTTTTTAGACCTATTGTGTTCTAAGATGTCATACATCAACAGACGTTGACAAGGGTCATTCCCTAGTAAATAGGCGGAACAGAATATCTAGCCGTAGAGTGGAATTTTATTAAATGGGAGTGAAAGTATTTAGTACCGTTTGCGTATCTAATTGAACGATTGATTCAGTTAATTCGTTACCGTTTGACGGGTGGGATGATTTGTTTTCCAAACCTTACTTTATACACACACAAATACGCAGGCTTATTAACAGTCAAAGATTCGACAAATTACAGACTGATTGGAATTACTCTGACAAGTAATAGCCTTTCCGGAATACAATGTATTATAATTAAACGAAATTAATTATAAGATATCTTAATAGGACGGTCCGAGCAGTTTAAATATACGGCTCTCATTCATCCAACTTAATTAAGGCACCCAGGACACAATTGTACAATCATCGCAGTAAATTATTTCCTTGTGCCATACTCAATTAAAGTATGAAATGTTGATGTTTGTTGTTCGTTCTTGATCAGAATAACCGTCCACTTGAATTGATCATAAATTCTTTATTTATCTAAAGCAGAAAACATATATTAACATTAGACATATTTCTATTGAATCAAATTACTCCCATGAAAAAATACTATCCAAGAAAACACGTTGTACTTGATTTCTTACATTTTCTTAATATACGGTGAATCACTTTTATTATTATTATACCGTTTAATTAAAAATCTAACTTCCATTTTTTTCTCTAACAACCAATATATAACACAAGATTATTTAAATCGTAAAAAAAAATTCCCTTTCATCTTATAAAATATGTATACACTGTGATACGTATTTACAAACGGAAGCCGAATATAAATATGACCGGATGGGAAAGGCATTCGTGATATTTCGAAGCACCATTGCCCGAATAATTGAAATATACAAATTATCCCCATGGTGTTCCAAAAACCAACCAGAATTATTTGCTATAAGTAGGAGTCTGAAAAGGCTGCAGGCAATAAAACTGGAAGGACAGTCAGCAAAATAAAATTGGATCATATAAGGATGTGGAAAAATAATTATCAGTTGTTGGAGGAAATGTGAGGTAGTATATCCATACAACAATCTGCTAAAAAAAACGAAGAATCGTTTAGTTAAGTGGAAATAAGGGGATCAAAATTTGGCAGAGGAATTCTGAAGGATACTCTCAATGCACATACATTGTGAAACGTACAAGGTTTGATTCAAAAGATAGAAGGAGATGTCTGAAATGGCGTTAAATAGATCTTGCACACAAAAGTTGTTTTCTGACAATAATTACTCGCTTAATTATCGACCTCAAACTTAAAAAATCTCCCATGTTACAGCGGACATGGGAAAAACACAGCGTACTTGTCTCCATGCGACTACCAAAAACAACAAAAAATTAGCTGCTCATTTAGGAACAAGATAGGGAAAACTTCGCATACCAGTCAGCCATTTCGAAAAGATTCTGAGAAGTCATTAGACATATTTTGAAATGTTCACGGTGCCGGCCACACACCAGTCAATAAATACGAGGAGAAAATAAAGACGGCATTATTTATATTTTATTGTTATCACTTTTTACTCGGATTTCCCTGTATTTAATTCCTGTGGCTTCCCGCGAAGAAACTACAGTTAAGTTCCTTATAACTCTGATCAATCACACATTCATACCAATTCCCAACATATTTTCATAGCTATATCAATATATACAAATTTACGTCCGCACATGTAGCAGGTTATTCTTACATAGAAAGGAAATTCTTCACCTTCTGCTCATCTTCTAATACCTGGGATTCCAGATGTAATGCTTGTTTGTTTGTTATTGTGTTGGCTTTCGTCAAACAATTCACTGTAAAAACCATCCAAGCCGCGGTGATTCATCGAGGTTAAACATTCTTTCATTTCTTCTGCCAGCTCTTGACATTTACGCCTTTTCTAGGCACTGGTTTGGCGTATGTTGTCATCCTGTGGTATTCCTACTTCGATGATGAATGTACATTTCCCTCGTATTTAGTATATCAATGTCGTGCCGATTTGCGTAAGTGTCTGTCTATTCTTCTTCGGTTTTAATAAGGTGATGCTTTCTGGACATACTTATAACAGGGCAATTTTTCAGTCTTTCCGATCAAGCCTTCCTTTATCACAATTGCCTGATGCAACACAATTGCATGCACAAGTGTATCCAGTGTTATGTAACGGTTGGATTTTATGTCTCTATTGCACAACCGACATCGCTCAGAGATCTCTTTCCCCGATGATGTACTTTCGACACGATCTAATGGCTAAAATCTGATATTGGGGAAAACGAGTAGAAATCCTTCCATTTCCGGGTACAAATTCCCTCGCTTCAGCATGGAGACACATACACAACATTCATGGGTGGTCAACTGTAGTTTTCCCGCTGTTGTTGAATGAAGTGCATTATGTACTCGATCAATCCGCTGCACTTCTGCTGTAATTCTCGAATCACGCGTGTTTACGACAGAGCTCACGAATGTTGATAAATCTTCTACCAACCAATTTTCCTGACAGACACATTCTAATCTTAGAGAATTTCGGGTGAGGCATCGTCGGAAAAGTCATTTTCGTCCTGACCAATCGACCCAGGCTTTCCAGCTCAGTTTCAGAAGATTTCAGGACGCCACATGAATACGCTACTGGGAAAAAAAGTATTACAATGGCAAAGACTGTCCGCAAGACAAGAATGCATGATTAATTATCAAAAATCATGTTATTAATTGTAAACTAGCAAAATGGAAAAGTTCATTCATCAAAATATAAGAAGTGAAGTAGAAATATTTAATAAGTTAACTAAGGGTTCCAAAATGAGAGAGAACATTTATCCGAATTTTACCAAGCATTAGAAAATGAAAAGGAACATTTATCCGAATTTTACTGAGTATTACAAGTTGAAAAGATACAGAAGATAAAGTAGAAATTTGTTACAAAGCATTATCAATGGACCATTCAACTTGAATTCTCCAAGCGTGCCGTGCATAATTAATAAGACTGACCTGCCAGGGAAGAAATAATTTAACCCCTTGTAAAGGTTCCGATTCCAACATAGATGAACCTGACTTCAGCAAACGAAGGATATTGACCCAGAAAATGAATCATATCTTCAGTAACATAATTACAAAAGAAATATCTTTCAGAAGTGGAATCATTTGAAGTCATGCTTTGTAGTTTGAAAACAAAAGTTTAAAATGCCAATAAAACTCGAAGTAATTTAGGTCGTTAATTGTGTCAATAATCTTCTTATCGATAACATGAGAGCTTTGTGCAACACGAAACCGTCAGAAATAAAAAAAAATGAACCCAAGCTTTTTTTAACTTAGATCTATTTATTTTGTAATGTCCAATCATCTGGATTCTTAAGAAGGAATATTGTTCAAAGGTTCTGAAAAGTTTTCTAAAATATCTGATCTTCCCTCCTCATATTCTTCATGAATATCTTCTTTATTCTGGTATCAACCGATTCAGGAAAATAGTTAATAACCTTATTCTAAATTTTCCATTAATAGATATATTCAGTAGTTCTTTACAAACCATTAGATTATATCTCCTGGCTATTCAAAATAATAAGATTTTACTATGTTATTTAATTATAATTGGAAATTTTAATCCGTACCAGAAAATAAGATTTATTCAGAATCTTAATCTTAATGTCTCTATAATTATAGTTTTATAATTTTTATTTTTGTACTCTATCAATAAGTTTTCAATAATACTTCCTAAATCAATAATTTTAAAATCAACGTACATCGAACTACAAAAGGACAATGTTCTGAATTTCTATATTTTAAATCTACAATATTGTACTTTAGTTTGGTTATTTATCCGTGAAATTATAAGGAGTATGGTACAATAAATGTGAAGTATGAGAGCATGTGTAAATAATCCAGGTTGTACAAATAAACGACACATAAATAATTACGATGGTATGAAATATGTTATCTTAATCATATGTTTTAATTATTTTTCTGTACATGTGTAATCGAGATGAAAAACAATATTCTCTTACATTACACAATATTTATAAAAATGTTGGTTTCTGCCTTTTGTTCAAATTTGGAGAAATATTTTAGCTTTAGTGTTGCGGAAGTAAAAGATAACGTGCGTACAAGTGACGATTCGACATTTTCTTTGTAGGTTTTATTTTTTATGTCTGAAGTTGAAAACACGACATGATCTACTGTTCGGATGTGAATGGTTCCATTTCGGATTTATTCGAGTACGAAGATTTTAATCTGAGGTAGAAAAGAGCGTAACGTTGTAACACATTTCGATGGTGTAACATGTGTTGAAATAATTAAACAATGTAACTTATTTTTATTCCGAACCACTCATTCATCTTTTATCTATTCAAAATATCTTCAATTCACGTAAAAGACAACTGAAGTCTATTCACAAAATAAAACGTTGAAAATACACGTCAGAATCAAAATTGGGATGTTAACATAAAACTGATGAAGCAACAGATATATCACAATCACCACAAGGCAATTGAAACAGTACAAACTACAATAACACAACAATAATTACAGTTGAGCCGTGATCCCACTTGTCTATGATAGAGGTAAAACATCAAATTTTAAAAAGGCCTTTTATAAGAAAGAAAAAGGACAAATTAAACACAGAACTGTACACTTTCCCAATTAACGAAAGTTTACAATAATATAAGGGTTATTTCAATATGGATAAAACTTTGTGAAGAGTAATTTTTCAAAGAAAAAGACACCAACAAACATTTACTTTAAGAAAATTGACTAAAAGCAGTTTGCTATGGAAGACTATGATTTCGACGAGCTCAACTTTTTGCTCAGAGTGCACATACACGCCGGAGAAAATGGGGAGATCTACGTTTCAAACATAACTGAAGCCCACGACTTAACTAGCGGTAAGCCGTCTCGTGGTTCCATCATCGGATAACGATTTGACGGGTTGGTTTTTTAACATATTTTTGATTATATAGAACAGGGAGCCGGTGATATGACCGCACACAGGAGGATAGTCAGCAGTTCGGTCTTCGGGAGCAGAAGGATTTGGAAGAAAATCAGGCGATTCCTGATCGTCGTCACAGCCTCCATGATAGTACCAGCGCTTATCCTGACAAGCTCATTTATGGTCGATGACGGTATACCTTTCTTATAGTTCGTGATTTACATCATATACGTATAAATAAATTTTCTTACAAAGATAATAAGACTGTTTTTTTATTGTTGTATCAAGAACGAATTAAAACTGAATTTAATTCCAAATGAATGCAGTCGAAGTAATCAGTAGATGAAATATTTGATTAAGACAGTACATTTCTAAAAAAAAATATTTAGCTTTACCGGCATATTTGGTGAAAGGAATGAGTTTAATAAAACAAATAACCAAGATTTTTTGCACAATAATACTTAATTCATTAACTTCCAAACATTACTATATATAAATTAACTAAATTCACTGTAAATCTAAAGATATTTGATATTTTTATAATTTTTTTTACTTAGTTTTAATTCTTTTATAACTTTCTACTTAGCGAATATAACAAATAATATCCTTTCTAGAAAGATCATTCCTACACACAGGAAGTATTTACTGTGAGTAGGAACTATCTTTCTAAAAATGATTGAACACCACACTCACTCCATCATTTATCATTTCTAACAAATAATATTCTGATGCAGGTTTTTTTCTTGGTGCCAAGTTCAAAGATAAAGACACTTCGATGGGTATGTTCTATTTCATTACAAGTTTTTATTTTAAACCTACCGCCACCACGTTATTTGCCTTGTTTTTATATATTTTGTTATGGCTTTTTATCGAAATGTCATCCTATAGGCCAAATCGAACATATTTTTTCTATTGAATTTTAATTGGAAATTCTACACTAGCTGGTTTTTAAATTCAATTGTATAAATTAAATCAATTATAGAGATCAGGTTTTGATTTTTTTGATTTTCGATAAAATAATTGGTTTTATAAATCACACTGTTTTATTATTACATCATTGTATTACATTTTTTAACGAGGGTTTGCAAAAGCAGAGGTCATGTAAACCCTCAGGGTGCCGGTGTGCCCATTTGTAAGTATGTCGGATTCGAACCCGGGACCTTTACTTTGCAGTGATGAGCGCTGTGTCAACGCCTAAACCGTTGAGGCCGGTTGGGATAAAAATGGTTAGATTATTCTGGTTTAGGTTCGGATGAGTTAAAGTTTGGATTGGACAGGGTTTAAGGTCCCACCAGACCAAAAGCAATGATTGTGACTAATCGATTCTTGCCCGATTTTGTCGCGACAATAAGTGCTAATTGCAGAGGATATAGATTTTCTTGTGAACGTATAATAATAATAGAAAAAGAAAAGAAAAAAGAATTGTCAAAGTGCACGACGACGATTGGATTATGATAACTAACGACAGATAGATTGATTTGGACAGTTTTAGGTTAGAATTAGAATAAGGAATAAGTTAGGTTAAGAATGCGTAGGTTAGGTTATGTAGAATTAAAGAACCGTTAGGTTAAAGTTTTTAAAATTTATTTATTTGCCTTTTAAATCAGTAGGTTATACAAACACACTACGTCCATGTCCAACAAGTAGCAAGACGATAGCAGTTTCAATCTCTTGAGAGGATTATTGGAGATTACACAGAATGTTAAACTTAAAACTGAGTTTTATGGGTGTAACTAATATAATTTGTGGTATTTTGTGGTTCGCGATTTCACGAAAGGAATGTTAAAGTCAGTGAGAATTATGTGATTCGATAGGTAGATACGCACCGTTTACTGTTTTTCGGAATTGGAAAATTTGAGTGCGATAGGCGGAATGTTTTATTGAACCTCACCTTTCGACGTCTTATTTTCAAGTCGGTATGTCTGTCGCCTGTTTCGAATAGTCAGTTTAGATCATTTGTCTAGAAGCCTAGAAAATATTTTGTAATATCTAGTCAGTTCCTGATATTTTTCATTTGTATTTGTTTTTTGTTAAATTCAGCCTAATCTAGCGAGCATGGTTAACTATAGGAACTATAGCTGTAGGATTAGTAGAGCCATTACGCCGCAGACGATACGTAGAGGCTTCTGTCAGCAGTTATTTTTCCCAACTTTATCAGCAAAAACCTTATATTGTTAAGATCAATATAAAGGAAGAGATGTGATTTTTATTGGAGAATAGTATAGCAGTACTATCTAAAAAAGTGAGAATGAATGAGACGGAACAGTCAGAATGAGACCAAGGATACCACCCTGAACGTCTCTAGCCTGAACAAGATACTTGAAGACGGATATTTCCTGGTTGACCTAAAAAATGTAGGGTTAGGTTAAGTTGGGCTGGTTTAGATTAAATAAGGTTAGGGTTAGGTAGAGTAAGTTCGTAATTAGCAGAGTGGTGAGGTTAGGTTAGATTAGGTTAGGGACGGAGTTAGTTACGAGTTAGGTTAGATTATGAAAGGTTAAAACGTGTTAGGTTCACGACGACGTTTTTTGATTGATAACTACATATTCTAACGTTTTTAAGAAGAATTTTCATTTTCAGTTCGTATTAAATATCACATGAACCACTGCCTTGGGTCTATCCACAATTATGTACAGAACATGAGAAATATGAAAGAAGGTAAAATCATAGGATATTAAATGTTTATAATTTATTGTTTTGACATTGTGCGAATTGGTAAACTTATACTACTATATGTAATTTGCGGTTACTGTATTTTTTGAATAGAATTTAATGAATTGGAGCACAGCAAAGACATGGATATAACATATTCAAGGCCAATGAACGAATTCCTAGATGAACTCAGTTTATTTTACAATAAATTGGTTTTAGACATTGTGGATTTAAAAGAATTCGTAAGTATTAGATTAAATTGTCTTTTAAATTAACACATTTTTTGCATTCTGTTTAAATCAGAACCTTCGATGAATGTTTTGAGGTATTTATTTTATTTAATGTATTTTTTAGACTGATAATTTACAAACAAGACCGATCGAAAATTTGTGAAAAAATGTCAAATGAATATCAATTCATTTATTGACGTTCTACAATAGAAGAAAAATACCCAACACTTCGAACTTATGACATAAACGTGTGAACAACATGAAATCCAAAAATTAAAAAAAAAGAAAAAAAAGCGTTTTCTGTAATTTAATACTCCATCTATAATATTCGATAACTTCCACTGACAGAAATTTAAGTTTGTTTATTTAAGCAAAATTCAATCTTTGATACCCCTCTTCATAACAAACACGGCATGAAGCTACACAGCCGTTTTATTTAATATATCTAGATACTTTATTTTGAATTAGATCTGAACCAGTGACCAGGCGGGGAGTAAAACGTTCGAGCAGATCATTGAAAAGGAAACACGGATTTATTAAATCCTACCAATTAGAACCAACTAGAGCATAAAATCCTCCTTCTCGGTCTCTTAATGACTGGAAACATTGTTTAAAATTTATCAAATCGTCGTCTGGAACAGAATTGAATATAGATTAAACTAAAAACTGTTTTACAATTAACTGGAGAACAAATGGAACAATAGTAGTGAGTATAATATTTATTTATTCATATATTTATTTATCTTTATATAAACCTATCTATTCGGGTTTTGGTCTCTTGTGGCCATCTATCAATCAGGTTGCTCATATTTCATCACTATTTTCCACCGGTGTACAGAATGGATTAGTCCTAGGAGGTTTCCCTAGGGAACACCTGCTTTTATTTCGACTAAATTTGAATAATCGTAATTTAGCTTTGCTGACTGAGTAGTAGGCGAATAGGAGATGTACCCACTATGGTGGGAAGATACATTTTTAGTGTATGAATGAAGTTTGTATGCCAGACTTTATCGTCTTGGGATACGTCCAGAAACGAGAAGGTATGATTCTCTTAAAGCTTTTTTTGTTATATCAATAATTTTCTGAATTTTCTATATTGTGGAACGTTATGTCGTAAGATTTAAATTTTTTAAACAGACGTGAATGTTTGGAGTTTATGGAAGAGTTTTCATATCATTGGAACTAGCAATATTTTTCTATACAATGCGACCATTGGTGGTTTTCACATTCGTGCTATCATTGTGATTTTGGTCACTTTTCATTTAACAGGAAATTGTTTTCCTCTTATTACAACTGTTGGGGCTTCGGCGACCTCAAGTTATGGTCGAGGTATATCTTTACCCCGCGGTTCGAACAAAGGGAAAATAAAAGAGAATGCTGGATAAGTTTCTGCTTTTATTTCACACAAAAATACTTGTAGAAGTAGAATGACAAAATTAAATGGCTTACTCGCACAAACTACAACAAAAAGATCGGCTTGTCAAATACAAAATAAAATGAAGTAAAAAAAATTAAAGAAAAATCTACAAAAAACACAAATGAAAAAAACAAAAAAAAACAATCGACTTGCGTGTTCTGGGGTACCCCTATTTAGCCGGCGAAATGTAAGTCAGGCGACGCGTTGACGCGGCGGCAGGCGTTCAGCAGCAAAGGCAGATGCGGGCAGCAACAGGTCAAGCAGTAGTTCCGACCGAGGCTCGAGCGTAAGTAAAAAGTAAAACTCCGAGTCATGTCAACAATCCTGTTATCGGCGAGTTAATTCCGTTGTTGTCAACATGCCGATCACCGCGGCTCGGCCCGAAAGCGTACGGCCGTAACAACAACCTTCAATAAACAAGCTAGTTTCACAGTTCATTTTTGGGTAGATTTTTCAATATTTCTCCTGTTAACAACTCAAATCATCTTTAGTATGTTTGAGTAAGATGTACTGAAAAAGCAGTGCTTCCACTCTCCACCTGACGATAGTCTTCGGTGCGCCTCAAATGGCACTAAAATATCAAAAAATCTCACAAATGTTTTCATCTGCTCCTACGGTTATATTAAAGTTGACGGCAGATTTAATATTTTATGAGATAGAGGGACTTTGGAAAAAAGTTGTGAATATTTGAAATGCTGTGAAAAGTGAGGTATTTTGAATTTAATTGAAAATGAAACATAGAACTATAGGGTCCTTTTAGTTCAATTTGACATGTAGGATAACTGCTGAAATATTGACGTCTGTTAATTGGACATCCTGCAGACATCGATCTGGTCCATGGCCACCACCTCAGACAAATCGTTTTGATATGAAGATATCTTAATTAGTTTGAAAATCGTTAAATACATATATATCAGTTCGTTTTATGATTACATAAATATATATAACATGTTTTAGTTATTATTCGGATTTCGTGAGATGCGGTCTGGTATGTCGTAGGTTTTGGAAAAACATTTTCTATATCGTGCCAACGTTTCGATCTTTATTGAGATCATCTTCAGGGCTCAAAGTGTTCGAGAAGCACTCTCAACACGACACACAAGAATGGCACAATTACGCAGAAAACAAACACTTTCAGCCCTGAAGATGATCTCAATAAAGATCGAAACGTTGGCACGATAAAGAAAATGTTTTTCTAAAACCTACGTCACACCAGACCGCATCTCACGATCAACGAATAATCAACGACTAACGGTAACCACACAAATATATACAATGCTACAAAAATTGTTGATTAAAAAAATGAATTTATACAATGCTAGAAAATTATAGATTCAATCAAAGCAGCCGAATTGTTAAGAATTAGACTGTGTAGAAATGTTTGATATGTAGAATGTGATGATCGTTTCATGTCATATTATATGTTTTGTGTGATGTGATGATGATTCCACAAATCAAACATTTCTACATAGTCTAATCTTCAACAATTTGGCTTTTCTTTCCCAAATTATCCCCGTCTACATAATCCTGAAAGGATCATCAGGCCGAACCATTACCCACGCTTTTCCCTTTCACCTCAAAAAAGCCGACTGCTCATAAAAAATGCCTTTCTATCCCGACTTCCCTCCCCACTCCTTCAAAACCCAACGTATGTAGACACAAAACAGCAATATCTCACTGGCACTCACAACACGACACACAAAAATGACACAACCACGCAGAGAATAAACACTTTGAGTAAGTACAAATACTAAAAATTTCTATCATGTATATATTCATTTTTTTTAATCTAAAAGTTTTCTAGCATTGTGTAAATTCATTGTTTTCCACATCCTACATGTATTTGTAAAATTAAAATAATATAAATCCCAGGCCGTGAAGATGATCTAAATATAGATCGAAACGTTGGCACCATAAAGAAAATGTTTTCTAAAACCTACGTCACACCAGTTTGCAACTCACGATCTGCGAATAATCATTGACTAACGGTCACGAACTACCACACATGTTTTAGTACAGGTTTTATGTTTTGAATTGAATTATTTGTTATATGTACGTGTCCATATGTCGTATGTAACATGGTTCAAATTAAAGCCCCTGCTAGCAAAGGTAGTTGTGGGAAGAAAAAACAAACAGACAAAGGTAGATTACACGTTTTGGATTTTAATTTGTCAAAATCATCAACATTTTGTTTGTTTTAATTAAAATAATTGGTTTTCATCATACAAAGTAAGAAAAGAAGAGAAAACGCGTGGTGAATATTGCACTTAAAGGTGGGTTACTTTTGTTTGTAGAATGGTTTTTCGCCTCCGGCTTTCTCGAGTAGTTTCGTATCTTAAATCTGCAGGAGTAGAGAAGAAAAAAGCACTTTAGAATAGCGTTTTTTAATATTTTTATTGGTGAGCTTTATTTAAGTACCGTTGCGGGTGTAGATATACACTGCATTCGCTGAATATTCGCGAATGGCTTATATACCGAAAGAGTGGGTCTATTTTTCCGTAGGCGAAAAAATTGTGAAATATGCAATTCGACGGAATGGGGAAGAGTGGGAAAGCGCAATTGTGTGCGACCCGTAACGAGTCCCGAGGGAAACGGAGGCCAGAAATGTAGCGTATAATAAGACTATATATTTGGACATTTAAGGGGCCCCGGCCATCTGCAATAGATTAAGGGATCCTCGCCGTCCCTGTTTACAAAGATAGCTCAACCCTTGAAACATGTCTCACACTTATATAACACTTGTACTCGGAATACATGAAATTGTAAAATAAATCTCGGCCCACTGTCTCGGCCAACACCTTCTTCAAATCGGATAAATTGCGAGTTAATCTTGCATAATAAAACCATTGTGTCACTTTAATAAAGATAAATTTGGCCAAATTATGACGTTTTTGTGTATAAATACCTTTCCAGGAGCTATAATTCCTTAAGAAAAGTGTAGAATAATTCAGTTATGAGCGCTCTTAGTCATCCACAGCTTTTATGTTTTATGAATGAGTAGTTTCCGCTAAGATAATTCCGCCTGAGAAACCCGAAATATTTTTTAAGGCATAAATGGGTGATTGCCTCAAAAATGTCATTATTTATATTAATAAAAACTTTTCAAAATGTCAAGTGAATAAACAAAAACAATGAATTGAATAAAATATCAGCAATGTCCAGATAATCAGGACTATAGTTTCAAGACAATGTCTAGGGATTTTATCACGTTATTTTTAAATTGTAACATTCACATTACTACATATCTCTGTAACTAATTTGTATATCGTAGTACCGCAACCTTTCAAAGGCATGTTTTTTAATAGATATTTAAACATGTCAGAAGAGAGAAACAGTGAACAAAGCAGAGAATCACTCACATGCATAGAAAAACAAAGACAGAATAAATGAGTGGAAGAAGAGAAAGAAGGGGAGAGAGCAAGAGAGAGTGACAGAGAGAGAGAAAAAGGCAGAAAGACCGATCAAAAAAGAATAGATTGTATAGTATTAGGAATATAGAAATGTCGAGAGAAAAAGAAAGACTGTGTGAGAGGGAGAGAGATATGGAAAGAATGGGGATTGAAATATTGAAATTATGAAAGAAAAGGAGTTAGAAAGAGAGAGAAAGGAAAGAGAGCTACCAAAACCGAGAAAGACTAAGAGAGAGAGAGAGAGAGAGAGAGAGAGAGAGAGAGAGCGAGCGACCGAGGGGGAGGAGAGGAGGAGAGGAGGAGAGAGAAAGAGAGAGAGAGAGAGAGAAATATGTCTATTTGACAGACACCCATAGATAAAATTATGAGTTAAGAGAAAGCAATAGTTTTTTCGAATTCATTTACTTATTTACAACTACTAATATATGAAATATATTAGATAATCTGAACGGAATAATTATGAAATAATTTTATCAGACGGTGTTTGTGAATTGCAAGCGCTAAAAAGAGAAAGGAAAGGGAGAGAGAGAGAGAGAGAGAGAGAGAGAGAGAGAGAGAGAGAGAGAGAGAGAGAGTGAGAGAGAGTGAGACCGAGGGGGAGGAGAGGAGGAGAGAGAAAGAAGGAGAGAAAAATATGTGTATTTGACAGACAGCCATAGATAAAATTATGAGTTAAGAGAAAGCGATAGTTTTTTGTTTTGTTTCAATTCATTTACTTATTTACAACTGCTAATATATGAGATATATTAGATATCTGAACGAAACAAATATGAAATAATTTTGTCAGACGGTGTGTGTGAGTTGAAAGAGAAGAGATAAGAGAGAAGTGAGAGCTAGAGAAAGAAATAAGGGGGAGAGAGAGTCAAAGATAGAGATAGATAGATAGATAGATAGATATATAGATAGAGAGAGAGAGAGTGAGAGAGAGAGAGAGAGAGAGAGAGAGTGACTGTGTGTGTGAGAGAGAGGGTGAGAGGGAGTGAGAGAGAGGGAGAGAAGAATGTATTATGTAAAATATATTTCTAACCTTACATTCTTTAGTAAACACTAATAGGTGTTTATATTATAAACAAAAATAGAGTAGAAAAAATGTATTTTTAATTCATATATGAGTGCGGAAATTTTCCCTTTCATGAATTTCCTCCTTATTTTTTTAAAAGGTTGTCCTGAATCGAATAAGTTTGGTAATATTTTTATATCTAGCGGGTTATGAAGTATGATGAATTTTCCAGGTCGATAACGGCATAAGCAGGACATTTATTTAGGCCTGGGCGTGTCCTACCTCTAATGGATGTTTTGTTTCTTCCGTGCTCCTTATCTGACGACATATTGCACCAAACCTACACCGGGAACTCCACCCTTGCACCCGGGCACGCCCACTGGCTCATCAGTTATATCAGAGACCAAAACGGCAACCTTTGAAAAATGACCGAGGGAGCCTTATTATATACCATTTTATGTAAATGCCAATTACTCTTACCATAGTGCCCACGAGTGTGGAATTTACATTTTAAATCCAAAATTGCAATTTTTTTTTTACGATAGCATGTTTAAAAAAATAGTCACGTTCCTAGAAGATATGAATCCGGTAAACTCTCAAGTTAGCATATTATGGTAAAGTTTAAATTTATTAAATAAATTGAGAGTTTCGGAGTCAAAGTCAATTATATGAATATACGTTAATTAGTTTTCAAAGTATTTATCTTAAGAGCACCAGGAGGAAATGGGTTGTTCTTTTAAGCCCTTAAGTCTCTACTTAATTGATGTAATTGATCTTAGTTCAAATTCCTTAAAATAATTCATAGTACTTTATTGAACAATTTTTTCCCAATAAATTTCCAAGATGATCGCAACAAAATCTTAATTTTAAAAAAATTCATTAGATTCCGTGGTCCAATTGACAAAATAATTTTTTTCAATTAATTAATCTTTATGTAAGGTATTGGTTGAGATAAAAAAGTCACTGTCAGGAGCGCGATTCGAACCCACGACCTTCGGCTAAATACGCCGCTTTTCTAGACCGTATTTAACCAAAGGTCGTGGGTTCGAATCACGCTGTTGACACTGACCTTTTTATCTCAACCATAGACCTTACATAAATATTAATTTTTTTAAAAAATTGTTAACTAGTAACTTATGAATTCTTGGAAGTTTTGCGGAAATATCGTTTCCTCTTCAATATGCATTTCATACATTTATTTATGTACGATGAAGCAAAAGCAATTTCAAAGCCAGTATGGAAAGTGGAAGGGGCTGCACAATGAATTGTTGATTTTTCTAACCTACATCCTCATCCATGTCTCCTGAGTCGTACGCAGTCGCAATCGAATGTTGGAGAAGGGTTAATTTAACAGATAGATAAGGATAAGTTGATTATAAACCAAGTGGTCCCTTTGTCCTACCAGGGCACAAATAACATCCCCCAAGGGGACAATCGTGCGGAAAACATGATTATGCATAATGTAATAACCGGCTTGTATTCCATTACTGTGTGACTCTTGCGTCCCACCTTTTAACCGTGGATTATTCGCATCGGCTAGATATTTATGCGGTAACCGAGTTTATACCTAGACCCCAAGGAAATTTAATTACTCAGGCTCACCTGTGCACTCCTACTTTGGGTTATTAGAGGATTTTTTCGTTGTATGAACTTCATTTATAACGAAGCGGGATCGGTACGACTATACATTTCAACAGAAGTATTTTGTGGCATCTATCTTTTAAGTGAATTAAAGTATGTAAGTTTCAATAGTTTATTTTGTTATTTTTGTAATAATAAGTTACGAGGTTTTAGAAAAATACTTTTTATCACACGAGATGTTGACCGTCCACGGTTTGACCCCTGCCTTATCCGCGAAGTTTGGGCTATGGGTACTAGCTACGTAATTTCAGCCCCCAACGCGTGCAATTCCTAAATCCATTCACACTCTCACTCAACCTTAAATGCATTCTTACTTTTTTCCATCACTCTTTACCCCTAATAAAAAACCGAATTGATGGGGATGAATTATTCAATATTCCACCATCAATTCCATCCCTCCACACATTCACGCCAATAAATACATTCACTTCCAACACACGGTAGGGACTAAACTTTCTTAAACGTATACAGTAAATCTTGTTTCTTCGAATAGTAGGAAGAAGGGCCCCGCCAGATACTCGCTACTGTGTTTCAACACAATTCTCTTACTGCTACACGCTCTTTGTATGGAGCCAAGGAGTTGTAACTTTCAATTAGGTGTGATAGTTCGAGCAACTTTCCCTACACGCTGGAAACATTCGAAGGGCTATAACCCAAAAGTAGTTATTCATGAGTCGACTTCTCATGGCCTATCGTTCATCGGGTAAGGATGATACAAATTCTGAGTCTGCTCATTGGAGGGCCACCTAACGAGAGCACTGTACAGCTTCTCTGCAGTCTCGGCTCACCGACGCTGACACCTCTTTTTTACTTATATTTCAACGTGTTTTAGAGTCATAGGGACTTGTAATTCGAAGCAAAACAACAAATATATTAGAAGGGAAAAAAGTGAGAGAGAAAGAGAGAGAGAGATAGAGGGCGAGCGAGAGAGAGAGTTTGTTCAATCAAGAAGTGAAGAAATCAACTGTCTTATCCATAGACAGATAAAAAGATTTATTAATAGATAAATGAATAAACATATAGAAACAATGGAGAAAGTATGCGAGTGTATGAGTGTTACGTTAGAAAGAAAAGGAAAAATAAGAATTTAGAGGTAAAGAGATAAATAGTAAATACATAGTAAAGTAGCGTTATAAACGATTAAAAATAATTTTTCTACAAACTATATCTAATTATTAAAAATCAAGATAATTTATTGTAATATTTAAAAGTGTAAAGTTTATGGGATTTAAGGCAATATTATTCCTCTTATCCTATTTTTATTTTTCTAAATAATGATAACATTTTCGTGTTTCTTAATGAGTCTACCGTTTAGCGAGTACAGCATTCAATTATTACTATCAATAAGTAATGTCATTTCATAATCGGTTAATTTTTTTGTAAGCTCAAATGTTAGTTCCTCGATGAAAACTTGTTTTCCTTTTCTAGAATGAGATGAAGTCCTGTTCGCCGGAGATGAAAAATCCGAAAAGGAATTAAAATGCAAATTACAAATGAAAATGTTCGTCGTGTCTATTGGTGTTTTTCGGGTAGACAACTCCATTACGCATATATGGAAGTTTCGTATAGCGCGAAAACAAATGTTATTGGTTTCTCTTCCTTCGTGCTTTCTAAAACCCATATTATTCTGAAGATGCCCGTTATCCGTAAGTTAGATTTAGGACATTTCAATTCCTTATGAATTTTATGTTTATTAATTGTATCAACACTCTTATTCTCCCTAAATAAAAAAAGTTGTTCATTTTGCAAGAGGTTCGAATTCTTAGCCAGTAATTTGTAATTTTCGTAAAGTGCGAGGGCAATTTAAAGCGTAAACTGACTATCAATTATCGTTTTTATGTTTTATGAATATAATAGTTTCTAGCTCAACAGTTTTTCTGAATTTTTTAAATTTTACATGATTCATACCATACAACTTTCAAATTACTTTATTTTCAGGTTTTCAGACTAAATAATTTAAAGTGACGCCCACTGATAAAATTGGTACACATCACTAATTCTGTAACCATGGTCAATAAATACCCAAGGTCAATTTACTTATCTTGTCAGTGCGTGTGTGTGTGTGTGTGTGTGTGTGTGTGTGTGTGTGTGTGGGTGTGTGTTGGTGGGTTGGTGTGGGTGTGTCTGTCTGTCTGTCTGTTTTCTCTCTCTCTCTTTCTCTCTCTCTCTCTCTCTCTCTCTCTCTCTCTTTCACTCACTCTCTCTCACTTTTTCTCTACCCACTCTGCCTCTATCTTTTCGTCTATTTTCCTCAACTTACGATTTTTTCTCACGTTCATATCTTTCTTTCTCTCTCTCTCTCTCTCTCTCTCTTGCTCTTATACTATTTTTGTATTAGTAGTTTTTTTCTTAAGAGAATGTATTCCTAGGATATGATAAAGTTTCGTTCTCTTGTGTCCTCTCTCTTTTTTTCTTTCAAGATTCATCTAATTATTTTTCTCTCATCCTTTCTCACTCACCCTCTCTTCCACTCGTTTACTCCCTCACTCCCTCTTTCATTCACTCTCTTTCTCTATCTCTATCGATCTATCATTCGTTTTTTTCTCCTTACTTCTCCCACTCACTATTCATTTCCTCCTTCCCTATATATATCTATTTATATTGATCTAGAAAACAGAATTGTTACATAATATCTTTTAGGCATTTTTTAGTAGAGTGAGTGCACAGATAATTTAAAAAATCTTCCAATTTTTGGAATGAAAAGACGATCTTATAAATAAATAAAAAACTTCATCTACAAATTATTGAGCCAAGGCAAAAATTATGATGGTAAAGATGTTGCTTGCGAGTTCGTTTTCAGTGAAAATGTGGCTTTTAACCATGGAAAATTGTTTCTTCAATAATGAATTCAACCGTAGTTAGTATTATGAAAGGAATATCAAGAAGGCAAAAACAACAGACACAGTATCAGGGGAATCATGAATGAACGGTCCTTTTGTTATTCGAGACGAATTTTGAGCGAGCTGACGTTTCTAATCGACATTTCTTCCGCCAAAAAAACATATTGTCTGTAGTATCATTAATAAACACTTGATTCACGCTCTGACGCATCAACGTCCAAAGAATGAGTTGACAGAAAGTCGCTTGCATAAATTCAACAAATGGCATAACATCCCCACTTCTCGATTTGTCAAGATCTCTTTCTTGTTTGCTCTGGGTGGTTAGGTTCTAGAATTATTTCAATTTCACGGACAATACTTTAACATACTTGCATACTTGTACCTTGTAAAGGAAATATTACAAGGCAATATTTCATTTCAATTTTTTTCAAATAGAATGGAAATCCCTTGTATGATGACAGTATGTCTCTCTCTCTCTTTTCCTACCTCCCTCTCTCTCACTCTCTCTTTCTCTCTCTCTCTCTCTCTCTCTCTCTTCCTCTGACACACTCCAGCTTGTTCTCTCCTCCTCTCTAACTACATATTTATCCACTTATATATTCATCTATTTCTCTCCTTTTCATCTTTCTCTTCCTCACTCTCTCTCTCTCACTTTCTCACCCACTTTTTGTATGTCTTTCATTATATCTGAATAATGAATGTATAAACCTATCTATTTATCTATCTAATTATTTACCTATTTATTTATGAATTTATCTATGAATCTACCTATCTATATGTTTATATATCTGATTAATCTTTCTATCTAACAATTTTTCTATTAGCATCTACCTATCTATCTGTCTACCTATCTAATGGTTGTTTCTGTCTATGTATCTACCTTTCGAACCATCTATCTATATATCCAACGAACTTTCTATGCATCCATCTATCTATCTACCTACCTTTCTTTCTCTCTCTCTTCCTCGCTCTCTCACCCCCCTCTCTCTCTCTCCTTCTCTTTCTCGTAATCCAGCTCGTTCTCTCTTGCTCTCTAACAATATATTTATCCTCTTATATATTCATCTATTTCTCTCCTTCTCTTCCTCTATCTCTTCCTCTCTCTTTCCCTCTCTCTCTTTCTTTCTCTCACTTTCTCAATCTCTTTTTGTATTCCTTTGTTTCTATCAAACTTACAAATCTATCTATCTATTTATCTATCTAATTATTTACATATTTATTTATGAATCTATCTATCTATCTACCTATCTATCTATATACATATTTGATTAATCTTTTATCTAACTATTTTTCTATTAAGAATCTTCCTATCTATCTATCTGTCTACCTAAATAATGGATGTTTCTGTCTATTTATCTATGAATTTGTATATCCACCAAATTTGTCTATGTATCCTTCTATCTATCTTCCTACCTCTCACTCTATCTCTCTCTCTCTCCTTTCTATTCTTTAATTATTATGATAACCTGACAAAAAAAATAGGGTTTTTTCTTACGATAGTTTTCAGTTACTCTAACTTTCCGGGTTTGTTCGTTTAGTGGGCATTTTGAAACATCTTACGTGTAAGCACTCCGTTACACTGACTCTCGGTAAGGACTAATTTGTCAAAACACTTCAAAAAGAGGTGGCTTAGGTTTATTTATATTTCATGATTAACGCTGCCTTGCTAATAGGGTACTTCTACATTTCGTGTGGATGCGGAAATCATTACTCCTATCTAAAGACACTGATCATTGTCATTAATGTGCGCAAAGCCTTTCTTCCAAAAAGACTAAATATTCCATCGCTAATTAAAACGGTACGGCTTAAAACGGTTTTTAGATAGATTATTTCCTTGTAAACTGATGTGTTTAAAAACTTTTCTTTTGACGCTGCATCAATGTATGCAATTGATTCTTGTCTGTCTGAGAAAAACCCTACACAACCTATAAACCATTTCAAAGAATAATTCTAGAAACCTAGTATACAATCAATCTTTCCTGTATGACCAATATAATATCTTCCTGTTGGACTGCATGGCCTATACCCTATAGATGGAAATTTCTAACAGTTTAGGGAGAGGGTAAGATTGGAAAAGAAAGAGTTGAGGTATTTGGAATGAAGAGATAATTTGAATAGGATGTGTTGATGTTGCGTATTGAACTAAATGAATTAGTAAGGAAAAGATTCGGAGCTTTTGAGTGTAAAGTACTAACATGATTTTGAACTGGAAGGTAGGGATGAGCATCAATAAAATAAAAAAATCGTCGATGGACACCATCGAATAATCATCGTTACCTCATCATCGATGGTGGTACGACCATTGACTCTACAGTCTATATATCGATGATTTTTTGAGTACTCATCTCTCAAATCACAAATTATTTTCATATGCATACATTATTTTTATGTGCCATTTTAAAAACATAAGCTAATTTTTCAAAATTCGTCATTTCTGTACCTGTATTAGAAACTTGAGTAATAAAAATTAAGTTTATTTTTTAATAACACTTATGAGGAATTATTTTTGCTTGTTGGTTTAATTTACAGTTATAGGTCTCTAGGTCCCTATTAAATAAAACACGTCTATTATTAATTTTGTGCCTGTGAATTTTACTCAAAACACCTCCCGTTTTTCTTCGTTACTTTGAAAACATCCATACTTCACCCAAGCCCAATTCCTGTCCCATTCTCAAAAAAGTAAAGGTTTAACATGTAAGTACTAAAATCAACCATATCCCTTATTTATTAGAATTTATGAATACAAATTTTACAATGAAACACAATCACATCTTCTCGGGAACGCAATTTAAAAAACAAAGACAATATATCCTCTCTTAGCAATTTCTAGTTTGCGATATAATCAGTCGAGCTATGGAAAATTATCTTTCAGGGGGAACAGATGTGCCACTAAGTAAAAAATTGAATAACTCCTGACAGGTTCTGATAGGTCACCTTCAAATGAGGAGAATATGGGTCATTCCCTATTCACAAAAGTGGAAATTAGGAAAAACTGAAAAAGTTTATATAACATCGACAGCCCGCCATCGATGGAAAAAAAACATCGACACAGTAACATTGATGTTGAAAATATCGAACATCGGTCGCCTACCATCGATGTTTTCTAATCATCTACTATCGATGCTCATTCCTACTGGAAGGGCTGGTTCATGTTAAGGATGCAATTTTTAGCTTTTGTAAATCTATAGATGAGCTGTTTAAATGATAGCTTTGTGAATTATGTATTGACACTATGTCTAGCACTTCTTTTAGTTCACATGTGCCATTTTAAGACTCGTCTATGATTCCCATTCAACCTTTTGTCTGTGTTCAGATTCACTTATTTGACGTAGAATTTGACCCAGATAAATCGGAAAAAGTATTTCAGCTTTGAAGGGAAAAACATATTAAGTTTGCTTTCATATTTTGTTATTCTTATGATGTTGGAGAAATCGAACTGCTAAGAGAGGATTTATGTTTTTACAGACGATTGTGGTATCGCCAACAAAAGTAAGCGTGTTTTTTTTTTTTTAAAGGGCATATACTAAAATTCAGCGGGCTTAAGATGCTTCCTTTTGTGACCACCACAAGCAGGTTACAATGTATCGGAGAATTAGTGGTTCGGTAGGTAACGACGAAGAGACGATTAGGTAGGTAGGATTACAGGATGAGAATGTATGTACAGCATAAGAAAGGATTGAGTTTAAACAGAACACCCCGGTGCCAGGAGCGATCCAATGTTTGGTAAACGTCTAAAAAACTAGGACACGCAGACACAATTTTTTTAACCAATACGCAGCTGGGATTGTTGGGATTTATTTTATCAGAAAAACGTTGTATAAAAACACTTTTCATACATAAATTTTAATAAGTACACATGTTCACGACATCCAACAGCTGCAAAACATTTCTCGATGGAATAAAATGTAAAAAATCCTTTGTAAAAAAAATAAATTTTAAGATCATCAAGAAATCATGGAACGTTCGCTACCTTCCCTCTTATTTGTTGGGCAACAGATAAAAGAATGGGTGAGCAGTGTATTTAGACATTATTTGTACTTAAAAAGGTTTATTTTTTAAACATTTTCCTTCTTTTTTTCTAAAGAAATTTGTTTCATAATACTATTTATGGTAGATATTGTTTAAAACGTACAATCTGCTTATAGTTTCTTTTTAAATATTCTTTCCGTATTAATTTTACTGCTGAGCGTGTACCAATAGCTTAGTGCTGTTTTCAGTATTTGAATCCATTATGTGTTATTGGAACAAAAACATCTCTTCCTTCCACCATTTAGAACAAGACTTTGGCATTGATTCCTTAAAAACCGTGAAGTTAAAGTTCTTTTTATGCGAGTTTCTGGGCTTCATGTTTTTCATGACGAAAATTAGACAAAACGACAAATTTAGATGTGCTAGCTTGCTTTAAAATCATGTCCTTTTGTTTGTGGCAGGAAGCATGGCATCTAATGTAAAACGTAGGTAAATAAAAAATGTAATATGTTGTATTTCAATCACGAAGAGATTAAACACAAACAAGCTATTATTGTTAGGTTAGAATAGGTCATTGTAGGCTGTTTATGTTCGTGATGACCCTTCTCTGATGGATAGGTTATTCAAGTTTCTGAAGGCAATTAAATGTTTAAATGCAACTGGAGTAAGAAAGGTGATAACAAAAATTAGTTGTCCGGAGGTTGTGAAGTGCTGGTGTCTACCGGGTGGCGGCTTTTTGTGTTCTAGGAAGACTTAGTTACTTGGGAACCCGGTTTCAGTAGGTGTGTGGATGCTTCTGACTGTTCTGATTTCTAGGTATGAAAGTTGAACATGATGAAGTAATGTGAAAATGAAGTGTGTTCGAACCCGACCTACTTCCAAATGAGCTTTACGTCAAAAACACAGACAACCCGAGGGTTCATATAGCTAGTAGTTGAAATAACCTCGTAATATTTTGAAAAATTTTAACATTTTTTTTCACAATTATCACACATTATTAAAAACATTTGAAAAAAACAGTTTGTTTTGATTTACCTTCTTACAAAAACTATGCGTGAAAATACTAATAAAATTGTTTGCTATATATTGCCTAAAAATCAAGAAAAGACGTCTTAATAAAAAATGATTTTGCATTACAAACTCGGCATAAACCTTATCTGTGTGTAAATGTTTAAAAACATTTTGAAGTATGACTAAAAAAACCTAACGTAATATATAAAATTTGTGATTTGTGCATAAAAACTGAGACAGCGTCCCCGAAAAATAATTTGTTGAAAATGTTAAACGCCATCATTAAATCATTAAAACCGATCCGAGAAAATCCCTATAACAACCTGTCTCGGCATTTTATAAAAATCTTATCGTATTTCCTGCAAAAATTAATATTTCTGGCTATTACTAGACAGCTCTGATATAAAGTTGAACTAAATGCTTGCATATTAAGAAAAAAATCACATAACCAAATTCCATAGTTTTCAATTAATTATTCTTTCCATGTAAGGTCTTGGTTGATATACAAAAAGTCTATGACACGAGCGGAATTCGAACCCACGACCTTCGGCTAAATACGCCGCTACTCTACCACTTGAGCTATCGTAACTACGATCCTCTCGGACACCAACTCTCCATCTCAACCTACAACCGTTCTAACCTTCTCTCTTTTGGCCATTTTCAAATGTCACAACACATAAAAACCTTTTGTCTATCGCCGGCGTATACTACGTTTTTTTAAACGTAGATATGGAATCACTAGTCATTTGATTATAAATCTTTTAAATCAAAATGTTCCTAATCAAGCCTGATCACAATTGACCTTTTTGAAATAGTGAAATACCATACATCACCACAATATAACATATAGAAAACCATTACTATAAAAAGTAGTTTAATAAGTGTCATTAAATTTCAGATAGGAATACTTACGAAAGAAGCCGCTGGTAGCAAAGTCATGGCAGATGTCGATATGAAATTACCGGACTACAATATGGCAGTATATTGCTTGTCAGCGGCATTAGCATTTACAGCTACTATTGTAAGTTTGGATAAACTTTTCCTTCGTACACATTAATTTATTGCTATTTTATTTTACAGGTGTTTGTGATGGCTTGGAAGAGATCAGATGCATCAGTAAGTAAGCACACAAATTATTTGCAGTGCGATAAGTAAGGAGTAACCCTTGGTTGTTGTGAAAAAAAAACTTTCTTACAGATTAACGTTGCTTTCTTGTTCGTTCAATGTTTTATCTTTTATTTTAGAAAAGGAATGATGAAGATTGCCGCAAGCCAAACGACGACGATATGGAGGGTAGCGATATAACAAATGATTTAGCATGGTTTAGAGATCGGAACGTCGGTGGTGGAGAGTCTGTGCCGTGGATCCTACAGGAGGGACCTCCTGGCGATGATCCTATTCCACCAAATGAACATGACGTATGTGAAACAAAATCATATTAACCAGATAGTATCATAGACAAATGGCCATTTGTAACCGTAGTCATGTCTTGTTGACGGTTGTTTTCTGTTTCTGAAAGACGATCAAGATTGTAAAGCATGGTCGTTTCTGATCATCAAAAACAAGCGAGAAAAGGGAAATCATAAAGTTCTCATCATGCGTTCCTACCTTTACTTTGCCCGACATATCATAACCATTCCAAACCCAACCTTCTCTTCACCCTATTCCTAGTTAACCTAACACGTCCTAATTCTAATCGTAACGCTCCGAAACCTCAATTCAATTACTATCTAATCTATTCCTAACTTAATCTCCTTAAGTCTAATCGTAAACTAACCACTCTTCCAAATCATTGCTATTTCTAATCTAACTCAACCTAACCTGGCTTAGCATTTCCCCAATCCCTTGCCCTACTTAACCTTTCCATTCCTAACCTAACCTTCTCTAACCACATTTCTGGTTAACCTTACATGTCATTCAGCGTAATTCTACTACTAACCTTAACCTTAATCTAATCCGTCCATAACTCTTCCTAATTTAAATATTCCTAATGTAATCCCACCCAACCGATAATAACGCGTCCGTAACTCTCACCCTTGCCCTATATAACCCGTTCATTAGCCAAACCCTTACTTGAACAGTACATAACCTAACCATTACTAACCTACCCTAACCAACATAACTTAATCTAACGCTAACCTAACATATCCTAACCAACCTTACCTTATATTACAATTAATTAAGGTTTTTAGTCGAGATAAAAAAAGTCAAGGCACGAGCGGGATTCGAACCAACGATCTTCGGCTAGATACGCCGCTGCTCTACCACTTGAGCTATCGTGACCTCGATCCACTTGGACACTAACTTCCCATCTCAACCCCACCTTTTGAATTTTCCCTCCTTTTTGCCATTTTTCAACTTATATATATTGTTTTAGAAAAATTGTCAGCTACGCTCAGAATATCGACAAATTAGTTAACTGCTTTCAATCTGTAATTTGAAAGCAATGTTTGTTTGTTTTAGTTCCAATCAGCTACATCTTTAGAGAGCTCGGAAGTTGATTTTTTTGAGCGGACTTTTGACAATGGAAGAAAGCCTATCAACAAAATGAACGTGTCCGGTGGAAAGTGGTACTCGCAAAATATCGAGGACGCTATGAAAGTATTACCTTCTAAATTTTTATACATTTTTATATATTTCTTGTAACGGAAATGGTACCGTTTTAAAGGGTAATTAACAGTTATTCTTTGTTAATGGGCATGTAAGCTACACAGAAAATATTTCAAGAACACTCCGGAACCCTACCTTGGGTCTTTCAGAAGAGCAAATTCGGTTGTTACTGACAAGACTATTTTCATCAGGGCAAAATAACCTTAAATAGGTCTACAGATTGACATTCAGATTTTTATACAGATGATCTACAATTTCCTTTAATGAAGGAGAAATTTCCGAACATATCTAAAGACTTGAGAGGAAGCTGTTACAATTGTTGGCAATGTTATCTCCTCTAAAAAAACATAATTATGTCAATAGGTGAAAATCTTAGCAGTAACAACTGAATTTGTTTTATTCTAAATGACCATACCGTGGTCAATAGTTTTACCATTGAAAAAGGAAAATGTTTGCTAACATGGTTGCTACATTCGTATCTTTTCTATACTTTTAGCAATTTTTGCAATTTTCCTTATGAAATTGGTTTTGTTGGTGTGAGTAGATGAGCTGACTAATCACGATTAGTCATCTCCGGATGTCCATTTCCTCGTTGTTTGCTGCGTGGTCAAACGCATGTCTAAAACACGCCATTGACCTGTACTTTACCATCATTACGTAAATTTTCCAGGTTACAGCTTTTCTAATGATGAACCCTAATGCAATCCAAGTTTCTAAGAAACAGAAAACTGAGTTAACTTTTTATTATGTTATTACGGTATTTAGGTAGAAATAATCAATGATACATTGTAGACGATTTAAGTTTTGTCTGCTTTTCTCTTCAAATTTTCTGCAGTATTTGGTGAATTTTTGTAAGAATATACCTACATGAACACCCTTTGATACGAAATTTTTTAAATGTGATGCTTAATGGTTTTTGATTCACCTATTTTTACTTCGTTTCTGTCTGATAAGTTGGAAGGTATAGCTACATTCGGCGAATGACCGCATTTTATATCTCTAACTCGCTCTTTTATATATTCTAGTATTAATTCTAGAGACTTGAGGTCGTGGAAAACAGGCCAAGAACTTTCAAACTTCAATATAACAACAATATTAGTACTATCCAGTTTAATTTTCTTAACGTGTTGGGTCTTGTTGCAGGAAGAGCTTCCTTGGATTCTTCGAGATGCTTCTAGTGAAGACATGGAAGGTGAGGCTTATCTGTGAGTGCGTTGTATCTACAATGACTAGCTGTCTGATTTCAGATGACACGTCCGTATAATGTCCATTGTCGGGATTAGCTGACTCCCGACAACTGAGCCCGTTCATTAGACCAATTTGTCGAGTAAAATATAGCTGTGGATTTTCAAAACGCACACTATTTACCTATCAATAAACCTGTGCTAGCTCATATTCGTTTGATTTATTGGTCCTTTGAATACCTATAACTTGGTCGTTTCCGACAATCTTTGTTCACAGATTCTTGCAGACTATATGTGTGCTGGGTTCGTTTGACAATTAATAATAATAATAATAATGTGTAGTGTGAAGTTTTTTCACATCCTACATGTATTTGTAAAATTTAAACAATGTTTATAAATCCCAGGCCCTGAAGATGATCTCAATAAAGATCGAAACGTTGGTACGATAAAGAAAATGTTTTTCTAAATCCTACGTCACACCAGACCGCATCTCCAAATAATAATAATGGTAATAGTAAAAAAAAAGAAGCAGAAAGTATATACAAAAACATAACTAATTTAGTTTATACTAATTATATATGCTCAAAAACATAACATGACAGTACATCTATAGTGGAGTAGAATGCCATAGACTTCATGTTTTTTATCTCAATCTGTTCAAAAGTTACGATATTTTAGTGTTTATATACGAAAAGTTAGTGTTTAGTATATACATAAAACTTGAAATTTATCCACGCTAACGAAACTTTTCGCATCCTTTGACCAAATTTTTAATTTTACCACAAAATTTCCTTTTAGATTAGTCCGCATTTATTTTAAAAATTTCCAGTATTCATACAAAATAACCGCACAAAAACAAGAACATGAATATGTAAAATATTAATTTTCGATCAACGTCCTTATACTGTTATGAAAAATGTCAAACCATTTAAAAACGTGGTATGGGTATTAAATTCATGACTGAAGAGTTGATCAGGTATTTATTCCGAAGAGAGTTAGTTTCATTACTAATAAATAATTTGAAGAATGTATTTGCTAATTAATAATCACGGACAACGTTTTTCCAAATTCCTACTGAAATTGCAATTGCAAAATTTGCACATCAAAAAAACCTAGCTAAAAAGGGAGCTGCGGTTTAAAGAAATTGATCTAAAATTACCATTTCGCCAATTTCATTTATTTGTACAGTTATTTTGTACGTACACTGCCAATTTTTGGAAGAAGAATGGACTAATGTAAAAGGAAATACTATCCTAAATCTATGAATGGGGTCAAAAGTTACGTTAGAGTAGAAAAAATTTAGGTTTTATACAAAGAAACGTGTTTTTCTTAATTAAACATTGAGAAAATCGTAACTTTTAAACGGATCGAAATAAAACCAAGAAGTTTATGGCATTCTACACCACTTTAGATGAACTGTCACAAAAAATTTTTTTAAACACAACGAGCTGACCGCCCTGTAATGTATGTAATCAACAATACTCACTTCCAACTGGGTCACTCTCAACACGTCACACAATAATGAGACATCTACACAGAAAGAAACACTTTGAGCCCTGAAGATGATCTCAATAAAGATCGAAACGTTGGCATAATAAAGAAAATGTTTTTCTAAAACTTACGTCACACCAGACCGTATCTCACGATTTCCAAGTAATCATTAACTAACGGTCACTAAACACCACAGTTATGTAATCAACGATGAACTCTCTTTCTTTTAGTTTTGCCGGTTTCTCCGCCATTTTTAATACCGACTTGACAAAAGGCATTCAAAACCTAGACATAGAGTTAAAATATTGCGAAATACTAATCCTACAACATTAAATATTATGATGTAAGAAAAAAAAGACTCGCTCAAACTTTTGTTCAATCATTGAGCAAACTTCAATACGAACCCTAAACTGTAAAAAATATTGTGCAATATAATTGAAGTATGGAGTAACCAAATTTCCCTCAGACCAACACGTCAGCAAAATCTGGTGGGTCCAGACGCCCGCCATCATCTTAATCAGCATTTCTTTAAAATAGTATAAAAACCCTAATCTCAAATATCCTTGCCTTACTCGTGTGTTAGCCATCTCCCCGTCACTCTGTCGGTTGAAACTTAAACGTTGTACAGTTTTGACAATAAATTTTCTTCTTTTTTTAAAAGTCTTGTTCGAGCGATTATTGATAACTTTGATCATGAAGAGTCGGCTAACAAAGGAGGGCAGATTCGGTAGGTGAAAGGACGTAAAATTTTGAAAATTAAAGTATATCATTTCTCCAAAAGCATTCCACGCCTCGGAAATAAGCCTTTGCCTATTAGTTTTTAGTTATAAAGCGTTATAATTTCATTGTTTTTGGTTTTCCTTTTGGCTTTTGTATAATAAAAATTATCATTTTAGGTTGCTTGATAAGATATATGAGTGCATTATTTGGTTTTATTCTTCCGTTTTACGTTTTATTAATTTTGTTTACTATTATTAAAGTAACTAACATTATGCAACTGAGAGGAAGGATTAAAAAAGTCTAATGAAATGCTATTATAAACACTGTATTTGAAAGTGTTTTCGTAAACGTCTCCTTCTTCTCTTGAGAATACATGCAAACTCTTAATAAAGAATAATATAGAATTTCTATTCCATTATGCTAGGAAAAATACGTTCTAAGTCGAGAGGGGAAAGATAAGAGTATAAAGAAACGGTAGCGGCGGCAGGGAGTGGAGATAAAGTGGAAACTTATGCACATAAAATAGGACTCGGAGCAGCAAGAGGGAGGCAGGAGACGTGTAATAAAATTTGCCGCGGTTCTAATTTGAATAAGTACCTAGTCTTTCTGCCGGTGTACGTTCGGTTGACGTCCCATTTCAAATATAAGTCGTAGGAATTAAACAATATCCCTGCCTTCCCTCGGTGCATTAGCATAAACGCCCCTAGGTCGGTTTTTGAGCCACTACCCGCCCACAATTGCCGCTCCGGGTCTGTTATTAAATTAACAATTCAAGAAGACATGTAACCGTTGGCACTGCCTGGATATTTGCATAATTTCAGACGTTTGAATCAGCCAAGGGACCGGGAAGCGAGGTCGCCTGCCCCGGCAGATGTTCCAGCGATCCTGCAGACTAAGGGGACATGGTAATCTGTCTCTTCTACGACCCCCTAACAGCGCCATCTTATACATGAATCGTCATAAAAAAAGTATCTTTATTTTTATCCCTTTCTTCTTTTTCTCGTCTCCCTTATCCGATTTGGTAATGCGGCTTTCTAAACTTTGCAAGTAAACAAAGCAATGACTGTCCCCCTAACCAAATCCTAATGCCCTTTTTTATTGGAGAACAGATGTCGCTCTTATCTAAATGGAGAAACTTTAAAACTTAAAGGAAGTCAAATTTTAATGAATTTCTAAAACCATTGTTATACTTCTTATCTTTGTACTAAGAGAAATTTTTTTCTTGGAAATGGAAAGTATTTGGCTATTTTTTCCGTAATATAAATTTGATATAATTACGTAGAGTAGTCCAACATACGAGGTAACAAAAGTAATTATACTGCGCAAACTACATAACGTTCCATTTTAATTGTGCAAGCAATCAGATCGTTACCTTTCATCTCAGTTTGTCTATCGACATTGGTTGGGTCCATCAGACACGTTTCGGCATCTCGCCTTCTTCAATGTAACTCATCTAACAATATCTCTCTCTCTCTCTCTCTCTCTCTCTCTCTCTCTCTCTCTCTCTCTCTCTCTCACACACACACACACACACACACACTATATCACTATATCTATCTATCTCTATGTATCTTTACTCTATCTATCTACCTAGCTATCTATCTATCCATCTGCCTATCTACCTATCTATCTATCTCTATCTAATTGTCTTTCTTTATGGCTATATCTTTCCGATATTTTTTTCTATGTCTACCACTCTTTCTAACTATCTGTTATTCTCTAACTAAAAACTGTTAAATTAGAAGAGTAGTTTAAAATCGGTCGCCATTATGCCTTTGGATGTTTCGAAAGTAATTGCTTCTGCAGGGCAAAGTGAGAGCATTCGTTCCACGTTAATTTTTTATATTTCTGCAGCAACTAAAAATAAAAAATTAAAGTATTCTTCATACTTTTCCAAGAAGACATGGTTATCGCGCAATATCATAATATAGTTGGTCGACTTCATCATTATGTCGTATCATCATTGTCTTTGGTCAAAGTTGTGCTTTGGACCTTTGTCTCCTAATTCCCAAGACGGACCATTAATTTAATTGACAGCATAAAGGTTGCTGCTATTTTGGCCTTTGAGCCCCGCACAGTAATTTAGAGCGCACAATTCAATAATAAAAGTATACATTAAGGCATTACTTTTCGACTTTTTCTGACTTTTGTTGGTAATAATAAAAAATTACAAGAGCTAAACATATTACTATACTACTAATTAACAATATTATATATATCTTCATGACCTTTGGTAGTTTATTTTTTTCGAATATAGAATCAATTTGTAAAATTCCGTACTTTCTAAATTGTAATTAAGCTCGAGTATGTAGGCTTTTTTAAAACCTTTATTTGTCATTAGTGTTAAATGTGTGTTTAAAGGTGTTATTTGTCAATAGTTTTGTATTGTACACTAGCCCGGGGGTGGATGCAATTTTGTCATGTCACCCTGTTTACATAGCCTTGTTCTTTTTGTTCGTCACACTCTTTCGCCCTGTGTCATTGCTCAGAGGGTATTAATTCATTCTGCAGCCGACGCAGGTGACGGGGTCAAAAACTGGCGAAAAATTTCACTTGGCCATAAATCATGTCGTGAAGTGGTCTGGGTATGACGTTGACACTTCCGGAATGGGATGGAGTGACGTTTCTCTTTTCAAAAGTGGCGGGAGTGGCAAAAAGGATGTCCAGTTGTAAATTTAAAAAAAAATATTTAAAAACTTTTTTTAATAATCATTGTTAAAATTATTAAATCAAAGAATAAAACATTTGTTTGTGTTCGCGTTGAGGTGGTAACTTTATTAGGTTGTATTAACATATCATTTTGGAGTTTTGTAATATTTCCTTAATAAAAAATTGTCACACATTTTTTCCTTTTCCGTTTACTTATATTTACGTTTAGATTTTTTCCTTTGCTGAGACTCAAATCTTCTGAGTTTCTGCTTGCCTCCTCCGTAAAAAGCCTCGAATGATATCCTTTGTATATTCCAGCTTAGAACTAAATTGACTGGCGGTAAGTTAAGAAAGCCCGTGTTGTTTTCCCAGCAGGGCCCCTTTATTTCCTGTGGGGGAATAAGGATCTGAAAAGGAATCCACGTGGAAATTGGCAGAGGCCGGAATTTAGGCAAAACAAGCTGGAAGCACGCCTACACGGCGAAAAATACAACGCTTGTATAATGATTTTGTTGGTATGAGAAATACACTAGAAAAAAATGTTAACATCTTTACTAAATAAACGTGCACTAATGTTCCAGTCACATTTTTGACAGTATCCATTACATCATTATAAAAATATTATACCAAATATGTGCATATAAATTTGTTAACATTACTAGTTCCATTATACACTGATATAATTCACTTAACAAAAAAAAATTAAAGAATCACTGTATAAAGTTGATGGTGGAATACTCTGTTTAGGAGGTTGATGATCAGGCCACTATAAATACGAATAAATATCACCACCAATAAATATCAACCTCCTAAACAGTGTATTAATGATGTGGCCCACAACATCCCACCGCTCTATCAGAGTGGATTGGTGGATGCGGGCTTTCCAGTCGTATGAGTGAATTCAACATTGGCATATACACTGCAAAAGACGGTATTGAGATGGAAACCGGACATCGGCTCATTCTTTCAGAGAGGTTTCTCCAAAACTTGGAGGAAAACCATTTCCCATTAATAATGGCTGATAACGGAATACTCTCCTTATATTTAGATAAATCGACGACAAACGTGCCATTACAGAAAACGCCACACGAGAAAACGTACTTTGTGAACTTAACACAATACACAAAAACCATATTTTATATACGAACAGATACAGTCACTGGAACAATTAAAAAATTCGAATTCCAGAAATCGAGAAAACTCACCGCAACCGGCAACAGCATAAACGCACAATCTAACCACTCAAAACAACACAATAGCAGCTCTGCGACACATCATTCACAGACTACAAACAATCCCATTTTAAACTTAAATCTACAACAAAGAACTACCAACGATAATAAAAATAGCAATAAAAAACTGATAAGAAACAAGCACCACCCATAAAATATTAAAAAAATGTAAAAAAGTAATGATTATTCGTTTCACCTTGCCAATAGTTTATTTTGAAGGGACCAAATCTACGATATTTGCAATAGGCGATTAGTTGGATTAGTACAAAAATGCTAAAGGCAAGGATCGCATGGCCCGACTAGTCACTGTTCCAACATTCTGCGTAATTGATGACAAGCCTGTGGTGAAGTTTTGCCCTTTTCCACAGAAGATGAAGAAGAAAGTACTCAATGCGAATGAACGCAAAGCCAAGAAGTTATAAAAATTTTAGCAATTTGTAGTAACATTGAATTTTATTACTCAAATTCGGTTTGACTTTTAATGATATAATTATTTTGACATCGTGAGATGCGGTCTGGTGTGACGTAGGTTTTAGAAAAACATTTTCTTACCGTGCCAACGTTTCGATCTTTATTGAGATCACCTTCAGGGCCTGAGATTTATAAACATTGTTTAAATTTTACAAATACATGTAAGATATGAAAAAAATGAATTTATGCAATGCACGAAAATTTTAGATAAAAAAAGAATTTATAAAATGATAGAAAATTTTAGATTAAAAAAATGAATTTATACAATGCTAGAAAATTTTAGATTAAAAAATGAATTTATACAATGCAAGAAAATTTTAGATAAAAAAGAATTTATACAATTCTAGAACATTTTAGATTAAAAAATGAATTTATACTATGCTAGAAAATTTTAGATTAAAAAATGAATTTATACAATGCAAGAAAATTTTAGATAAAAAAGAATTTATACAATTCTAGAAAATTTTAGATTAAAAAATGAATTTATACTATGCTAGAAAATTATAGATTCAATAATGTATTTGTACTCACTCACTCAAAGTGTTTGTTTTCCGTGTAGTTGTGTCATCCTTGTGCGTCGTTTGAGAGTGCCAGTGAGATAAATATAGAGATAAATGCGCAAAAAAGTAACCTAAATCACAAAAAATCGTCTATTTTCACATATACAGGAAAAGAAACACACTACCAAACTTAGATTGAAAACAGGACTGAAGACCAATAACAACATAAACAGATTATTAAAACAAACGTATACACATATATATTCTTTCATAAAATTGTGTTTATATCTCGACATTTCAATGCAGAGACATATAACGTGAAATATTGCTTTTTTTACGACACCATGTCAAATTATGTACGACAATGTTATATCTTCTAAATAATTTTGCATTTTGTTTTCTTAAAGCTATACAAAATTAAATGAAACCCATAGGATTTTCAATACTGTATCCATTAAATTTGCAGTAGAATTGATAATTTGTTGAAGTCGTGAGGAGCGGCCAAGAATGAGGTAGTTTAGAAAAACACTTTTTTATTTTTTTCCGGCGTTTCGACCAATATTCGGGGTATATTCAGGGCCTGGGTAAATTACAAAACATGTGTTGATTGGAAAAAATACAACTTCAAAGTAAATATTAATTTTCAACCTAGTATTTCATACTCACATAAAGTGTGGTGCTATAGTTGTGTATGACACCACAAGAATAGCTCACTTTTTATTGTTTTGCCTACTTTTCGACCAATATTCGGGCCATCTTTACAGTCAGAGTAAATTACAAAACATGTGTTGATTGAAAAAAGTACAATTTAAGATGTAAATATAAATTTTGAACCAAGTATTTCATACTCACATAAAGTGTGGTGCTATTCTTGTGGTGTTATATACAAGAGTAAAACCATACTTTATGTGAATTTGAAATACTTAGTTCAAAATTAATATTTACATCTTAAATTGCATTTTTTTTAATCAACAGATGTTTTATAATTTACTCTGGCTCTGAAGATGACCTGAACAAAGGGCGAAACGACTGCAAAAAAATAAAAAAAATGTTTTTCCAAAGTGCCTCATTCTTGACCGCTCCTCACGACTTTAATAAATTATGAAACAGCCGGTCACTAAGAAACACAAATTTCTACTCGAGTAGAATTAATATTATATGACATTCGAAGTACTTTATGAAATAAAGTTGCGAAAAGGTTGAGGTCAGTGAAAATATCTCGATTACAATTGTATATCATACTTTCGCCAAATTGACATGTAAGATAACGTCCTGAAATACTGACGTCTTTTTAAGAAACACCATGGCCAATTATGTGTGACTATTTTAAATGGTTCGTATCATATATGTAACATGTGTATTTGGAAATATGTGTTAAAACTATCTTTCCGTCTTAAAGTTCGTCTCATCACTCTTTTTTTTATTGCATTATAATCCTTTGGGTCTCTCAGTTTTTCTTTTTCTCTCCTTGTCTAATTCTCTATAACTTCTTTCATCTTTTTCCTCACACAGATAAGTAAATTAATACGATATGATTGTCATGTTACCAATATTTCAATATATATTTTTTAAGAATTGTGTAATAATAAATACATTTTATAACATTGCCAATGCCAAAGATTATTGTTCGTTGATATATTAATTTCGTTCTAATACATAAGAGAAAGCCCTTCAATAAAATAAGATGAAAGATATAAAAAATTAATCAATCAAAATTGGTATAAGAAAACCACCGAAGTGTTCAACAGTTCAATTACAAGAAGAAACGCCAAAAATGTTAAATATTGGAAAGAGCTGCATAGTTGAAATTCCGTTCTGGCTTAGTGAATTACCGGCCAAGAATTCGAACCATCCGCGAGCAGGTCAATTTTATCTTTATCGTTGAACAACAAAGAGCTCGCGCAATTTACGATTTGCGAATCTCATCCCGCAATTATTCGTTCTACCACAAATGGGCGTTTGGAACGGAATTTCAAACGCTCGCATCCATGAGCCGTGTTTACACGTCTGCTATTCCAGGGCTAAAATTGCTGAAGTGGCTAAAGTTGGCTCCAAGTAGACCCCTGTGTTACATGACGTTGAACAGTAATGAATTTTGATGAAGCAATAGAAGTTAAGCTTATTTCTAGTTATTTAATTGGACGTTAAGAAGATAACCAGTACATAGAAACGATTTTAGTCTAGTACACAGAAAACTATGTAGATCGATTTCCGATATCTCCCTCTGCATCCATCCCTCATTCTTAGTTCTTTGTTCTCTCTCTCTCACTCACTCTCCTCCTCTCCTTCACTCTAGCTTACTCTCTTTCTCTCTCTCTCTCTCTCTCTCTCTAAATTCTCTATCTCTTACCTATATCTCCGGTATTCATCTTTCTGTCGTAGTGAATATTTCTCTCTCTCTCTCACTCACTCTCTCTCTCTCTCTCTCTCTCTTCTTCCATCTCAATCTCTATTTATCTCTTCCTTTCTCTCTCTTTCTCTCCCTTTCTCTCTCCATCTCCCTCTCTCTCTCTCTTTCTCTCTCTCTCTCTCTCCTTCACTCTACCTTACTCTCTCTCTCTCTCTCTCTCTCTCTCTCTCTCTCTCTCTCTCTCTCTAAATTGCCTAACTATGTGTCTATCTCTTACCTATGTCTCCTTCTATATCCACCTTTATGTCTTTATTTTTTTTCCCTTCCTAAATATTTCCCTCTCTCTCTCTCTCACTCTCTCTCTCTCTCTCTCTCTCTCTCTCTCTCTTTCACTCACTCTCTCCCTCTTTCTCTCTGACCCTCACATAATTACTGTGATTCACAATTAAATTCATTTTGATATAATAATTTTATTTGATTTTAAAAAACACATTAACTTGTCATTTTTTGAATCCTATTTATTGACATACCAATTAGTATGTAATTAGGTGGAAGAATTGTATATGGCAAGAAGTCATTGCATAAAATTATTCAGGCAGTAGTTATATGTAAAGTTGAAAAAAATCTATTTCCAATATATACTAGAATGTATAGTTTGTATCACTTGGACAAAGGATTCAAAGGATTGGAAAAGGAATTCCCAGAGGTCGTGGCGTCAGATGAAAGGCGATGGATTTAATTTCCGAATGGATTTACACGGGTTGGGGGCTGTACAGGAGAGTAAAAGAGGCGTTGAAGTTCAATTTAAGTGTAAATGTTATGGTGTTTGCCGGTGAAAGGGCGTTGTTGCCTTTTGCCAATCAGATAAGGGCCGCAGGTAGGTTTTTGAAATAGAATCACCGCGCCCGCTCCGGGTTATAAGGAGTCGGCCTAGATTACAACTTGTGACTGGAAACGTGTGAGCCGGATTCATTGTGCCAACTCCCAGAAGAAATCAAAACGCAACTAATTTCCCGTGGGGTGCATTTCTCCATTACACACGCTTGACTCGGCGGACCCCCTGCACAGACCTCTGGTATAGGGGCCTCTTTCAATTTTCTTCCAATTATACACAGGGTGGACGAACGTTTCTCACTACGCCTTCTAGGATTAAATTGACGTCGGACTTTCTCTGTCTCTCTCGCCCTCACACTCTTTCAATTTTTTATTTTTTTTTATTTTTCTTCATTTCACCCAATTATGCACGAAATAACATATCGTTAGGAGCATTAATATTAAATATTAATTCAATTAATAATTCTTTTTATGTAAAGTCTTGGTTGAGACGAATAAGTCAGCCTCACGAGCGGGATTCGAACCCATGATCTTCGGCTCAATACGCCGCTGCTCTAACCACTTGAGCTATCGTACCAAGTGGTTAAAACAGCCGGCGTGTTGAGCCGAAAGTAGTAATTTCGAATCTCGCTCGTGATACTAACTTTTTCATTTCAACAAAGACTTTAGATAAAAAGAATAATTAATTGAAATAATTAATATGGTCATTTATGATCGCTAATCCTATATGGATTAATATTAATTTGTTTTGTTGTTGTCGTCAGTGGGTAGCATGGTTGAATCAGTGTTTTAATTTGTGAATTTTGTCCGTTAGTGTTTTAATGTTGTCGATGCAAGTTTTTATTTCAATATTTAAAATTATTTGATATTTATAATTATTATTTTATTTAAATTAAAAAATAAGATTGAAATACAAAACAAAAAAGTGCTTTCGAACGTTTCAGCATACAGGGTGAGTCATTTTTTGACGCCCCATTGGAAAATCAACGTGGGTGCGTTTAAATCTGACTCAAGGCCTATTTCCTTTGATTAATACGTTAATAAAAGAAAGTGAGACGAATTTCGGTGCACCATAGGCAAAATGGCAAAAAGATGGGAAAATTCGAAAGGTGGGGTTGAGATGGGAAGTTAGGGTCGGTCCGAGCGGATTGAAGTCGCGATAGCTGAAGTGGTAGAGCAGCGGCGTATTTAGCCGAAGATCGTGGGTTCGAATCCCGCTCATGACACTGACTTTTTTTCTCAACCAACACCTTACATAAAGATTAATTAATTGAATTAGGTGCAAAGTTTACCTCTACTCTGTTGAGTACCTCCACTACCAACCTCCCTATGTTTGAGCATTCTTTATTTGAAAAGCCTTCCGGCTTATATACATTTTTATATTACTAATATAACTTATTTTTCTTGTGAATTATATTTTTACTACATTATATTATTTTACTATCCTTTGTAAAAATAAAAATATAATAATATATAATAATCTTACAGAATGATTGGTTACTGTTTGAGTGAATGTATTTATTAGTGCGATAGTAGCGTATGCATGGGTGGGTCTATGGTGGAATATCAAGTAACCCATAAACCCACCACCTAGGTTAACGTTTTAGATTAATTGTAATTTTAATTGTACATAATGTATGGATGTATTTATTAGCGTGAACGAGGGCGGGTCTTCAGAGGAATATCGAGTACTCTGAAACCCGCCTATAGGCTAGGCTAGGATTGAATGTTAGTGAATGAGATAGTTTCAGAGCCTTTTCACCACGTGTGGGAGGGCTAAAAATGTAGAAATAACGTCCCAGAGCACAACCAGAAAGATCGCCAGACTTCCTACAGAAAAGCTAATTTAAAAAAAAATTAAATTAAATTAATAAATAAATAAATAAATTTATAAAACGTGAGGTGGAAGAAATGTGAGGTGCCGGCAATAGCCCAGGCAGCTAGCCGGCCGAATAAAAAAAAAAAAAAATCTTACAGTATTCATAGAAAGACAGAACAGAAAAGACAAACAGAATTTTAAAACAACATGCAAATAAATAAAATATTTTTCTGTCTGTTGTAATTACAGTTGTAATATAAATTAAATAGATAGGTGAAAGATCTCGTTTAATATTCAGAGCAAAATTCATAAATTTATTATACTTTGTCATAATTTTCAGTATTTTAAGTAGTGGTTTATAAGTTTTGACCATTTAAATCACCAGAATTAGTGTCAATGTATAAAGAAAATGTGATGAAAGAACTGTGTTTTTTAAAATTTCCTTATCCGTGATCTTCGTGATATAAAATTATCTCATCGAACATAAAATCAGTGAAATGTATTTTACTTGTGATGGATATAAATCTAAATAAGATTGAAGAGGGCAAAATAACAAAACCCGTCAGATAGGCCAAACCAGTCAGGCTAGGCAGACCGAAATGATCGTCAATTCTGTCTATTCAAACTGGAATTTTTTTTCAATTAAGCACATCTGGCCTTTTATGTACTGAACTCAAAACCCGAACCCACTGTTACTGTTATAAATTTTCCATTATTTCCTGGAATTTTGGCTTGCAGCTATGTGTGCTTAGTTTGTATTCGAGTTAATGAACATGAACCTGTATGGCCGAAGACAAACAGCGAGAAAAGGCGGACCAGAGATGATAAATATTGACGGACGTCTATCATGGAGAACGTACGGTTCTCAATTCAAAAACACAACGTTTATGTTAGGACTTTTTCGAATGGGGTGTATAACGAGAACAGGATAATTTCATGTGTGTAGCTACAAAAGTAAAGCAATGCATGGTTTGAAATATAAATTAGGTTTTCGAGCACTGAGTATCAAAAAAAGAGTTTTAGAGCAGCAAGATAAGAAAATAATAGGGTCGGTTTTAATTTCAAATAAGCAGAGCAGTAGAAAATATAGAGTTTAAAACTGTTGTAAAAATTAAAAAAGGAAAACATATTCATGATTACATGTTTCAAGGGATTGATGATCAAACAACTGAAATAAAAATCCAATTTAATGAAAAATTTAAATCGTTAGTATTTTCCAGTACAATAAAATAAGAAAATGAATGAGTAATAGCATTATAAAAGTAAGAGTTTTAACATAATTGTTTTAAAGTATTTTGAAGGATTTCGCTTAATAAATTGAGGGAATAATAATGAAATTAATGTTGACTTTTGACAAATTTCCTTTGGATTACAAGAACTCTCACAAATGCAAAATTTGGAACAAAAAGAAGATTCAGTATCCAATTAAACTCGGCGCCGCGCAAACGGTGGAAAAGTTTAGCGGGCTCGAGCTATAAATCTTGATTTGACTGAGAACTGTGGAAGGCCTGTCAACTGCTTCATGTGGCTGTCATATTAATACGACAACATTATGATGTTATAGTAGAACTTGGCCGTCCTCGGCTCCTATTAACAAAGGAATTACCATGATTTTACGTCGCGGCAATTTCCATCCCTTCGAACAGAACCAGCCCCTCTAGAGTTAAACAGTTGAAAACTTGTTTTAATGGTCACGTGATACTGCTGAAATGTAATAAAACTTTGATTATTTGTTAATATTTTTGCTTCTTTTTTTTTCTTTGAAATTTCATATTTTACTTTTTTGCATTTTTCCATACAGATGGTCAAACGTCGACTTATATTCTAGCAAGTCAGTAGAGAATGTAAGAATCTAAGTTATATCATTACATTTATTGATATAAACATTTATTCGCTTGTTTTAGTGGTCCGCTTGACCAATGAATATTTCAATTAATTAAGGTTTTTTTAGTTGAGATAAAATAGTCAGTGTCACGTGCTGGATTCGAACCCACGATCTTCGGCTTGATACGCCGCTGCTCTACCACTTGAGCTATCGTGAACTCGATCCACTCGGACACTAACTTCCCATCTCAAACCTACCTTTTGAATTTTCCCTCCTTTGAAAAATGGAAAAAAACTCTAAATTGCTGTTGGTCCGGGACGCCGGAAAGGGTGTTACTGACACAAAAAACAATGATTATGTTCCTGATGAAGGACGTGAGACGTCGGAAACGTTGTCAATAAATATTCTGAACGAAGCATTTGGACTTTTCTTCTGGGGCCGCTCTGTCACCTCAACATAAGTTTAAAATTAGCAATTGATTATCCAACGGCCGACAAAAAGAAGGACACATTTATTATTTATTTACAAATGAAGCATTGTTCTAAGATAGAAATGTAAGAAAGCTAGCAAAAAATATATGTACAGAAAACAAAAATATTCAAAAAAGAAAAACAATTAACTATAAAGATGTACTTACATCCATAACAAAATATACCCCGTTATACATTTGTTAAAATAAACAAACGTTTACGTATGATATAAATTCAATACTGTATTATTTATTCGATCTGTGTTCTTGTAAAAAATAGTTTTTTTTTGGGCAAAACATTGATTTCTTTATTGTTTGTTTTGGTGGTGAAAGAAATTACTGCTCGCTGATTTACTGGCGTAATCAATTTGTCAATAAAATTGTTCTGGAAATCGCCTTCCACCCTCGCTAACCACACGTTATACCTGCAAAATGGATTAGGAACGTGTCGTTCGTGCAGGTTAATTTTGAAAAAAAAAAAAAGCCACTGTTATTAAGGAAACTCTGGATACTCTAATCAGACTGGATCCACTCACCACGATGAAAAATTTAAAAGGAAAATCATGGGGAGATTCCAATTTGCCTAAGTAGACATCGCAATTTGCCATAGTCGGGCTTCTCGCAATAAAAAATTTCTTGTAAATTTTGTCTCAACTTAAAACCTTAATTAATTGTATGATATTAATTGGTCAAGCGGACCACGACAAATAGTGAACTTAATTTCTTGTAAACATTGATTAAAAAAAATTAAAATTTTATATATACATATTAATTAAAATTAAAAAAATATATATATTAACTATTATAACGAAAAACATATGACAATATAGTTCAAAATAAACAACACAATACGAAGGTCCATTCTTTGTCTTGTGTATATATATATATATACACACACACACTCAAAGACAAAGAATGGGCACTCGTATTTTGTTGTTTATTTTGAACTAAATTAAATGTAAATTTTGTCTCAACTTAAAACCATAATTAATTGTATGATATTAATTGGTCTAGCGGACCACTCAAAGACAAAGAGTGGACACTCGTATTTTGTTGTTTATTTTGAACTATGTTGACATAGGTTTTTCGTTATAATAGTTAAAAATTACTTATTTTAATACATATAAACCAAATTAAAGGAGATCAGAAATTTATGAGTTTTAATAAAAATCCATTATATTTAGTAGTCTATTGACTAAATTACTTCTTTTAATTAATTAATCTTTTTTATGTAAGGTTTTGGATGTAAATGAAAAAGCTATGGTCATGTGCGTGATTCGAACCCAGACGAACGTCGTGGGTTCGAATTTCGCTTCTGACACAAGCTTTTGCATTTCAACCAAACCCTTACATAAAAAAGAGTAATTAATTGAAAATTTAATAAAAATATTTCAATTCAACCTCATTTGAAAGAAAATTCAACAGACTAGAAAATAATTTAGAGATATATTAAAATTTAACTATTAATTTATTATCTTTTTGCTAAACCGCTTTAGAAATGTATTAGATCTAGCCAGATGTTGTTTATGTTTTTAAGTCAACGAATAATCTTTATTAAGGTGGCGTCGGTGGCCACAACGGTTTAGCCGTTGGCACGGCGCTCATCACTTTAAGGTAAAGGTCCCAGGTTCGAATCCAGCGGTCCTGCATTCGAACCCGTCATACTTACAAATGGGCTTTTTTTCAAAAACACCGGCAACCCGAGGGTTGATATACCTCTGATGTAGCGACCTCTCGTAAAAAAAAATGTATTCCTATCTATAGTGGAAAATAAACAAATAAATGCAAGCCTTGATTTTTATTTGTCTTTGAGTATATATAATATTAATATAATAAAACTATAAATAATAAGTGTATTTACAAGAGAGGAAGAGAATGAGAGAAAGAAATTAATAGAATGAAAGAGTGAGAGAGAGAAATTGATGTGCATAAGATGAAGAAAAGGAGGTCAAAATAAAGAGAGATACTGAGAAAGAATAGGCTAATAACAGTGGATTTTCTTCCATACATTTCTAAATCCATAAAATTTCTGATTATGGTTATATTATGAACAATTTGATATGCTTAGGTAATTCTTCAGTGGTCAAAATCACTGTAAATTAAGTTAATTAGATTTTAGTACACACTGTTAGCAACCCATTTGTGGCGTAAGCTGGTTGGTTACGGTTGGTTTATGACACGCATAAATTTATCTGACAACGAAGTAAATGGGACCGTCCCTTTCACACTCTGTTTTCAGGTCTAAAAATCTAATTTTTGCACCATTTCTTCGAAAGAAAACAAGAAGTAATAAAAGACCAAATGAATTTTCTCATCGTGGTCACCCAAGTCGTCGCGACCCAATTAAATTATTTGAGGGTAGGTGGTGTGGCCAAATGGAATTAGCTGAGCAAAGGGGGGGAAAAAAGTACGATTGGGTGTCCCATCCCAATTTCTTGTTCGAGACTTGTTTTAATCAGCCCAGCTGTCTCCGAATAAATTCAATTATAACGCAATTTATTTTAACAGGTCGTTACCCGCACCTCTGTCGGATCGACCTATTATAAATTAAACGCTGCAATCCCAGTTATATTGCTTTGGGCACCTCCTCACACCCATAACCGCTTCAATAATTCAGACGGCGGTTTCAACGCGAGCTCGAGACCGTTTAATCCGAGAGGATATGAAAAATAAAGACGGATCGGCAAGTATAGTTCTTGACTTACGTCAGCTTTTAATTTTTTTTCCTATGTTTCATTGATTAATTTTCAAACTTTCATTTTTTGAAAACGTGGAACAACCTATTTGAATGAAAATTTTGTTGGTGATATTTCGTCGAAAAACATTGATACCGATCCGAGCGATCTTGCCATGATGGGCTCAGCAGCCAAAAAAATAATGTTTTTATTTATTTATTTCTTTTAAAGTAAGTTTTCATCCTTTGTCATGCTTATAATTCAAGGTTATTGTATATTGTATAATAAAAATTGTATAATATATATAATAATAAGAAAATTAGATGGGAGAATTAAAATGAATCTTATTATATGAAAAATGGCAAAAATGATGGAAAATTCAAAAGGTGAATTGGGATGGAAAGTTGATGTCCGAGTGGATCGAAGTCACGATAGCTCAAGTTGTAGAGCGGCTTCGTATTTAGCCGAAGGTCTTGGGTTTGAATCCCGCCCTTTTTTATCTCAACCAATACCTTATTTAAAGATTAATTAATTGAAAAGAATTTATTTGGTCAATCGGACCACGAAACCTAGTGGACTTATTAAATGAGATAAGATATGTAAAACTCTACTAGAGGAGAAATATGGGCAGCATTCTCAAGGATTAGATGTGGAACATTTATACTTTTACTTTAAAACTACTTTAAAAGATAGTTTCTACTGACATTTTGCTGATTTCAACCATCCGGATTTGGAGCATTAAATGTTCATCGTCAGGTTGAAAGGGTTACAAATGCGTCTCTCAACATGAATTGGAAGAGTGATCTCCACTTTTTAAAACCATTAAATACAAATTTTTATTGCAATAAAAAATAGTCATTGCAGGATTCACCGGGGTTAATATTTATTTTTGCAGATGTCCGGTGTGACACTTACAACTTCATGAGTAATCTGAATTCACTAATTTTCGTGGTCCGCTTGACCAATTAGTATCTTTCAATTGATTAAGGTTTTTAGTTGAGATAAAAAAGTTAGTGTCACGAGCGGGATTCGAACCCACGACCTTCGGCTAAATATGCCGCTGCTCTAACCACTTGAACTACCGTGACTTCGATCTACTCAGACACTAACTTCCCATCTCAACCCAACCTTTTGAATTTTCCCTCCTTTTTTGAAAGGAGTTATTGTCTGAGTGGATCAAAGTCACGATAGTTCAAGTGGTAGAGTAGCGGTGTATCTAGCCAAAGATCGTGAGTTCGAATCCCGCTGGTTACACTGATTTTTTTACCTTAACTAAAAACCTTAATTAATCGAAACTAATCTGAATTTTACCCAAATTCAACTAGCTCCGTAGTGCAATTTTGATGTAGTGCACGACTGACATGCAAAAGTTGGTTAATTTATGTATGTATTTTTAATAAAAGTCTTTTAGTTTTTGTAAATTTTTATTGATATAGTGTCATTTAATAAGCTCTTTATTATCCTTGTCTAATTCTGAAAAACAAACAAATTTATATATATCTAGTATCATTAAAATAACATTCATTTAAAAAAATCTGACGCATTTGAAATAGACAATTTTTTTTGTTTTCCCCAGGGTTTTTCGGGGTGTAATGTGAATATATACTTTTTTCTTGGCCCAAAAATATTATAGATTACTTTGCTACGTACGCCTGTCATATATTATCAATATATGAACAAATAAATTGTAAATGTCTACTATAATAGCTGCCAAATACAGTTTTGATATAGTTATATTACGACTGATATAGTTATATTAACCTTGAATTTAATGCAGAAGAAATGCAGACAAATCAAATTAAAAATAATTACTTAATTTTCATCGATCAAGCAAGGGACGATTGACTAGAATGCTCGGACAATCGTCTAATATCTTCCGACTTAAACCATCAAAGTCCTATTAAAATCAGATGCGTCCGTAGCCTCTCATTGTAAAAAGAAAGAAACCCTCTCTAGACTACAAATTCTGTATAATTGTGTCCAAGATAGTGTGTATACTCGGTTCTATTGTATGAGATATAGTTTACCGAGTTTACAACGACCACTTAAATCGAAAATAGGAGGAATAACAGTCAAGAGATAGCGAATACCCTTGCGATATCAGAACCAAGTGTAGTTTCCCAGAAACTTTGGTTTAGTTGCCTTATCTATTTTGAACTTAACGTTTAATTAATTAAACAAAACACCGTCGGTTTGTGAGAAAAATTGATAATACTATCACTGGAAATTTTTATTGGTTTTAAAGTTTGCGTGTTAATACATTATAAGGAATCAATGGACCTTGATTTTATTTAGTGAGGATTAATTAATTTATAAAAAATTAATACATATAAGCAAAAATGCATTCCGATCATTAAAGAACGATTACAGTTTCAGAAAATACAAATAAACTATTGTTATTAATGTATTATTTGAGCTTTTATTTAAGATTTTATTGACGTAACCTCTAGCCTGCGGGTGCTGGGGTTAGAAGGGAAAAGGTCATATTTAACAGGTTGCGTATAGGTCATAAGATCACTATATATATATGTAATTCTTCAGTGGTCAAAAT
>NW_019392811.1:1101189-1209064 GCF_000648675.2 Cimex lectularius
ATATATATATATATAGCATAATAAAAGAGGGCAAAGGACTGTGGAGTAGTGTGAATGAATTTTGGTGTGTGCATGCAATTTTCTAGCGTGAGTGGCGTGGCTTATCCCAAATTACCCCGAGGAACATCGAGTGTTTTGGGTAGTAACAACAAAGTATATCCAGGCTCTCCCCTCCATGGTAGAGGCAGGAAAGCGAGGACGGATAGTTCAGTCTAGCCTTGGCATTGGAAGGAATACTAAAAGAAAAAACAATCCAGCTGAAAACCAGCGAAATCAGATTTGTATCCGCATTAATTTTTATTGAAATAAATCATTTCTAATGTGTGGACAATTTTCATTTATAGTTTTATTTTTTGAAATTTTTGACTACCAAAGTTGAGTGTTTTAATTCTGCCCTTTAGACCCGTACTATTAATACTTATGGTATCTAATTATTGTTATATTTTTTGCTTGTACGCAAAAGTTCATGTTTTTTTAATTGTTTATATATAACGTATCTTGATTTCTTAACGAAATACATTTTTTATTTTTGTGTGGTGATTAGTGACCGTTAGTCGATGATTATTCGGGAATCGTGAGATGCGGTCTGGTGTGTCGTAGGTTTCAGAAAAACTTTTTCTTTATCGTGCCAATGTTTCGATCTTTATTGAGATCATCTTCAGGGCCTGGGATTTATAAATTTTGTTTAAATTTTACAAATGCATGGAGGATGTGAAAAAAATGAATTTATACAATACTAGAAATTTTAGATTCGATCAAAGTATTTGTACTCACTCAAAGTGTTTGTTTTCTGTGTAATTGTGCCATTCTTGCGTGTCGAGTTGAGAGTGCAAGTGAGATATTGCTGTTTTATGTTTATATACGTTGGATTTTGAAGGGGTGGGGGAGGAAGTCGGTTCAGAAAGACATTTTTGTATAAGGAGTAGGCTTCTTTGAGGTGAAAAGAGCCGACGATGGGAAAAAAACCTTGGTAATGGTTCGGCCAGATTATCCTTTCAGGATTATACAGACGGGGATAATGAGGGAAAGGAAAGCTAAATTGTTGTAAAATTATACTATGTAAATGTGTTTGATGTGTGGAATGTGATGAAAGTTTTATGTTACAGCACAGATAAACTTCAATTACAGAACAGACACATGTAAACTCAGTCGCAGCTACGCCAATATCATTAATCAAATTCAAAATAGATAACATACATATATCATATAACACAAAACACATAACATTTAAACATAAATTTTTTTTACGTACTTATCTCTATATTTATCTTACTGGCACTCTCAACACGACACACAAGAATGACACATCTACATGGAAAACAAACACTTTGAGTGAGTGCAAATACTTTGATTGGATCTATAATTTTCTAGCATTGCATAAATTCATTTTTTATCTAAAATTTTCTAGCATTGTATAAATTCTTTTTTTTAATATAAAATTTTCTAGCATTGTATAAATATATTTTTTCCACATCCTACAATTATTTGTTAAATTTAAACAATGTTTATAAACCCCAGGCCCTGAAGATGATCTCAATAAAGATCGAAACGTTGGCACGATAAAGAAAATGTTTTTCTGAAACCTACCTCACAACAGACCGCATCTCACGATTTCCGAATAAACATTTTTTTAAAATTTTTAAAGAAGCAATATAAAGGTGTCTCTCCATTTGTGTTAGTGATTTATTTCCCAAATTAGGTTCCTTTGAGTTTGAGATAGATCACCGGCTATTCAAACAAGGGGCATTATTAAACCTTATAAGACATTACTTTAAAGGTCCCCTAATGTGTAAATGAAGTATATGTGGTTTGTGAATTTAATTTATTATTGCGGAAGAGGCATTTTTTCAATTACCCCGCGGAATATCGAATACTCTGGATAATGCTAACAAATTATTATTTTTAATTAATATGTTTTTGGGTATGAATTTGCTAGTTGTGTTAATTTTTACCCACTATTGGCAATGCCCTGAGCTACAGCGGGGTTAGCAATAGCACAAAAAATTGGGGAGTCGATTATCATAATACAAAATAATATCATTGAAGAGACATGAAAAGAATTGAGGAGGATTAAAACGCAAAAAATTGACGTAAATATATGCCATTATAAAGGACAGACATCCATAGGTCCTGGATCTGGTTTTAAACGATTTGTTCGTACATAACATAGGTGTTACGTACAAAATACAATTCGTATACAAGAATATTTTTTGTCCCGTTGATGTAATTAATTAAAAAATCCAAGACAAATCAACAATATTTGAAATTTAAGGATGGGTGGTAGACCTCGCCCATTTTTCTAAACTGATCTATTCCATTCGTTTTTGTTGACACCATAACTTTTAATGCTAATCTGTGCATATTTTTTGACCGAACAAGTGTTTAGAAATTGTTTAATTGCCTAATGAATGGGATATATTTATAAAACTTTAGATGAAGGAACTGACCGTTTTTCACTCTTGCCAATTCGTCTTATCCCTTATTATTATACGCAATTACTGAACCAGACAGGCACTTGGATAGTAGGTGGTTTTGATTTTCAAATACTACAGCAACTTTAAACCATCTATTTAAATAAGTGTATCTTTTAACAATCTCTAGGTTTAAAGCATTTGTAGCAAAAAATATGCGAGCTTATGAGACAATTTCCAGTATAAACTGGGCACGTGCTGCACCGATTTCATTGGAAATTTCACGACCCTTTCCCCATACTAGCAAGGGAGAAAAAGAAAAGACGAACCAATTGAATCTCAGGATGATAAGGTTGGCCACGTAGGCTACGCGTCAGGCCTAATTAAAGTGTCGGGTTGTCACGAGGGTGAGTTTGCTCTCGCTTTTTTTGTGGGTTGATTTTTTCCAATCTAGCCATGAGACTTAAGAGAAAGGCTCAATTAAACCCACCAAACTCTCCGGATCCATGATCCTGCCATATGTCTGATTCGTCTCCACTCGAGAAAGAGAAACCTAATTGTGAATTATTTGAAAAATTGCCTTTATTTCACAGTTATTTTTTGCTTGGGGGGGGGAAGTTTTATCTGATGGTAATCAAAATTAAAATCGCAATTAAAAAACAAAAATGTGTTTTTAATAGTGCAGTATTAGTAAATTATGTGTAGAGATTAGTGACCGTTAATCGATAGTTATTCAGATATCGTGAGATGCGGTCGGGTGTGATGTAGGTTTCAGAAAAATATTTTCTTTATCGTGCCAACGTTTCGATCTTTTATTGAGATCATCTTCAGGGCTCAAAGTGTTTGTCTTCTGTGTAATTGTGCCATCCTAGCGTGTCCTAGCGACTCTCAACACGACACGCTAGGATGGCACAATTACACAGAAGACAAACACTTTGAGCCCTGAAGATGATCTCAATAAAAGATCGAAACGTTGGCACGATAAAAAAAATGTTTTTCTGAAACCTACATCACACCCGACCGCATCTCACGATATCTGAATAATTAGTAAATTATATTTAGGGTCTTTCATTTGCTGATGCTGGTGATTTGCTGTGAGATTGTAAGACCCAAACAAGCACACTATTTGAAAGCTTATTAAGTAATGCAGCCTGTTTATCAATATTTATTAAATTTGGTAACAGTGTATTGAATTTTTGAATAATTTTAATTTCATAAGTTTCTGCTTGCAAATCGGCTATTTTATGTATCTAAAATTACGCCATTTTCTTTGAAAACTTTTCAGTGTCTGCATGAAACTTCTATTTGACCTGCAATAAAATATGGATTTACAAATATTTTTCAATCCTTAGCTATTTTTTTTTATTTAAAATACAAAAAACCTGTCTAAAAGGTGGGAGGGATACAAATAGGCGAAATAGTTTCCACGATACGTATAATAATTTCAAAAATAAAATATAAAAATTGTGCCTTCCTAAATATTGCTTCATATGGGTCTTAATATTTAATTTTTAAACGAAAAATAGGCGTCATCAAAGACAAATATACGCACTTAGAAGTTATCTTAATATTACATATTTTTCACGAAATGACTCTTAATAGAGAAACAGTACATTTTGGGCACGTTTTGCAGAATATGCTGAAACAGAAAGAAATTGAATTCTTTCAGTAATGAACCTTGCTAAATTTTTTAATAAAACAATTCGTCTTATTGTTTCAGTTTTTTCAAAAGTTAATTACGTTGTTAAAATTTTATTAAGGAGTTTTTATTAAAATATATCTGGAAGTTCAGTCCAGAAGGTTGTCTGTTTTTTTCTTAACGAGTTATTTCTTTTAATTGGATGTTGGGAAGAAACAGTTGTCAGTTTTGATTTGTCTTTGTGACAAATAAATTTCATTCTCTTAGAGAATATTTTTTGGTTCTTGTTATGTTGTATTATTTGGTATTTAGATTTGTTTGATCAGGTTTTTGTATAAAAGAAAGTGATTTAAAATTAAACAATTTATAACAAATTAATGTTTTTTAGATGCAAAAATATATGCCGTCATGCTCGTCTTAGTTAAGTATAAAAAGAATATATCAGAATTTCTCCTCCCTTCAAAATTGACTGCTGAAAGAGTCTCGACGCAGCCACAAATCAAACTGTCATTTTCTATGGAGTAATTTAGCAAAGTAAAAAAGAACGCTTTGCGGTACGCCGAAATATTTGAAAATCCGCCGTATAAACTTCGGTGGATTGTCCAATCATATTTTACCGGAGACAGAACTTCTAGGCTTTTTTCTTTTCCTGTGACGAGTGGGTGGTAAATAATTCAGAAAGAACTTCTATACAGAGTGACGCCCTTTTATCGGCCTTGTATTGACTAAGCCCTAGGGAAGATCCTCATGCTGATTGGTCAGAATCCCTTTGAGAGCCTTATGCAGAAAAGACAGAAGCGACAAGAGAGACATGTAACACCTGACTTAAACATACAGAAAACTTTTCGTATTCCTTTTCTCCTGTGTGTACAATGTCTGTCAACAGAACAAGCTTCGATTTTCTTTCACTTATGTAAACAAATAATAGACCTTTTTTCTCCCTTACTCTCAATAAATAACGGCATTTCACGATACGTGGACATTTTTGGCGAGAACGATTATGCCGTTAAATCAAAGCCGACTCGATATATCACTCGGCGAATTTATAAATCTCTGTGCGGACTATTGAGGCGTGAGGAACAATTCATTTGAAACAATCAAGATTGATGATATAAATTTATGCGTTCTCTCTAATCAATTTCGCTTTCTACACCAAACGGGTTATGGAAAACCGATAGCATTACATGAGTATCACGGCTCATGTGGGAAATTATAATGATTGATTATACAGACACGTCAAATATCTTTCACCTTAAGGTAATAAGCAGTTTAGAGCCAATATGACCTATCTGACCTGTATGACTTTCAGAGTTCTCTCTCTCTCTCTCTCTCTTCCTCTCTCTCTCTTCCTCTCTCTCTCTCTTCCTCCCTCTCTCTCTCCCTCTNCCTCTCTCTCTCACTCTCTCTCTCTTCCTCTCTCTCTTCCTCTCTCTCTCACTCTCTCTCTCTCTCTCTCTATCTCTCTCTCTCTATCTCTCTCTCTCTCTCCCTCCCTCTCCCGATCTCTCTCTCACTCTCTCTATCTCTATCTATATATCTATATCTCTATCTCTTTCTCTCTCTCTCTCTCTCTCAAAAAAAAAAAAAAAAAAAAAAAAAAAAAAACCAACTTTCGTCTATTATACCATCTTAAATTATGTGTATTTATCCTTTGTCTATTCTGTGACGGGTTAATTCTGGGTTTTATGTAGGTTCCAATCGTTTTTTTTTAATTTGTGTAGTTTATTAAATGTTTTAAAAGACAAGTATAACTTATTGTTTAGAGTGTCCATAACATTTTCAAGTTTTTGTATGAATTATTGTTTACACACTGTGCAAAGTGATTGCGTAAAGATTTTTTGAATTCCCCTCTCAGCCCCTCATAAACCTCTAGTTCTTAACCCTCTGTCGTTGGTTTAAACTGTATAGTAGAACCTAATCTTACATCTCAAAATATGAACTGTCTCTCTAGTTGGCAGATGGTCATAGACTGCAAGGAAGCCTAAAATGGAATCAAAGGCTTTGGAAAGTTTCACCTTGCCAATAGTTTATTTTGAAGGGACCAAATCTACATTCTGTGTAATTGATGACAAGTCTGTGGTGAAGTTTTGCCCTTTCCCACTGTAAGATGAAGAAGAAAGTACAAAATTTATAATAATTTGTAGTATCATTGAATTTTATTACTCAAATTCGGTTTGACTTTTAATGATATAATTATTTGAAGTGCGGTTTGGTGTGACTTAGGTTTTAGAAAAACATTTTCTTTATCGTGCTACGTTTCGAGCTTTATTGAGATCATCTTCAGAGCCTGGGATTTATAAACATTGTTTAAATTATACAAATCATACAAAAACATGTAGGATGTGAAATGTTACGTAGCTAGACGAATATGAACAAGAAAGAAAGTAAGAGTTCATTAAAATAATAATTACAATATACATTAATGGGTCCTGCATGTAGATAAAGGTGGCTCAATGGGTATAATTTAATTCAAGGTTACTCCTGGTTCCTTATGAATATCGAGTAGAACTGCCACCCGAATGCAACGAGTACTTGTGCCACGTGTTTCGATTTTTGGAGGAAATAGTAGTTTTATTGTATATTGTATTTCATAGAAATATTTTTTTGTGTTTCCTTTTGTGAACATAGAGAGTGAATGTATTTATTAAAGTAAATGTGTCATGTGAGAGAGCCAATGGAACAATATCGAGTACTCCACTACCCTACTTAATTAATAGTATGTCATTTAAAAGATATATATATATATATATATATATTGTATGTACATTGTATGTACATTACATACAAATTTATAAAAAAAATAACATTTTGTTACATCCCTGCCTGCTGTCAAAAAGCAAAGCTTATAGTAGACAGCAGAGGTTTTTGGAGATCATCAGAGAATTAAAAAGATTATATTTTTTCAAAATGAAAAACAAACAAATAAACAAACATAATACAGAATGTGTGGTGATTAGTGACCGTTAATCGATAATTATTCAGAAATCGTGAGATGCGGTCTGGTGTGATGTAGGTTTCAGAAAAACATTTTCTTTATCGTGCCAATGTTTCAATCTTTATTGAGATCATCTTCAGGGCTTAAAGTGTTTGTCTTCTGTGTAATTGTGCCATTCTTGCGTATCGTGTTGAGAGTGCCCTCTCGCAAGTAATAATACAGAATAAACGTGAAAAATAGCATGAAAAAAATTAATTCTTGGCCTTAATATATCTTAACTACACTTAAATATTTTTGAAATTACAAACTTTTTCCTTCTTTGTAATTTTTGAAATTTTGAGTACCGAAAAGTTATAATATTGCGTAGGTTTTAAATTGAAAAAATGTGAGTTAGCCAATGAATAGAGCCTTGTGTTAAATTCACTGATGTAAGTAGTTACAAGATTATTTATATATACATACAAACATGAACATTTAAGAAAGATTTGGTATAGATTCATTACTTTAAATTCACTGTATAATTTTTTTAGTATTATATCTATACAGTTTACGTATAATAATTTTAAGAAGTGAGTTTATAGTTACATCCAGAATCTTAGTGAAGTGATAAGTTCAATTCCGTAAATTTGTGTGCAGTGCACATATACATACCTGCAGAATTAAGCATATACAATAATAATGTAAAAGATAATATTTGGCCGTTACTGTTCTGATTTATTCATGAAAACGAAATTTTGATGAGATCGAGAGATAGAAAGATAGAGCGAGAGAGAGAGAGAGAGATAGATAGAAAGATAGAGCGAGAGAGAGAGAGGGAGCGATAGAGGGAGACAGAAAGGAAGAGAGTGAGAGAAATTTAGGTTGGGGTTATTCTAGAGGTAGAGAGGTATTGAGGTGAAAAAAGAGAAAGTGCCGTAGAGACACAGAATGAACAAAATAAGACAAGAAGGCTAAGAAAGAGCCTGTGAAAAGAGAACGATATGCGCGCAGACAGACACAAAGAATTTACAATGGTGCTTCTTTTGAGTCTGATACCACCTCTAAAACTTACAAAGTTATTATTTATGTCAATCATCTGAACGATGTTGTACCGATGCCAAATACATACATTGGTATTTAGCGTTTGTACTCATAGATGTGCTTATTTTTATAAACGGTAGTGCTGCTATAACCAATCTTTACCAGAAAAAAAATATTCGAAGAGACTAATAGGGATAAAGAGAATGTCCGAAGTATTCGTGTGTCGCATCTATTAGTACATTTCAGTTGTTTTCTAAAGTCCAGTACATTAAGCAAAACGAACTTATATAGAGATAAAGAACTATTGTTTGCCCGAAACGCGTTATTCTTAAAATAAATTAAAAATTAATCGATTTTTAAAAAATATTAGCACAAATAAAAAAACTTGATGTTATAGACTTTAATAAAATAATCTTGTTATTCCAAAGAAATGTAAATTGCATTGAATCTTGAAAATTATAAATCCAATTATTTATTTCGAACCTATCTCTCAACTAGAACTTAATCTAAGTCTGAACACGTACAAAGCAACCCTTTTATCTTGATGGCTTTCATGAAAACCATCCCGCACTTCTCTTTTTTCCTTCTTTTTTTTTCATTCAGGATTGCCAATTTCCCTTTTTTTCATCCACTAACTTCGTCGTGTCTAACTGAGTTTTAATGTGTTCAGACCATGCTGACAGCCTCTATGACTAGCCGGCCGGAACAATGTTTTTAAAAAACACTTAATATAACGAATGTCTGAACAAAATAGCAGTCTTTCTACAAGTGTTAATTGAAGTTCATACTTAAAAATTAGCTATTTAATAATGTAGGTTAAATTTGGTCATTATCAATAGGTGAAGGTCGGCCAAAGGGCTTTTCTTATTCAAAGTCAAAATTTCCGCTTTTGAACCTACCGAACGGCTTATGAACAAGCCTTTGTTCTAAATTGTAATCATCAAAGACCAAATTCTCCTGCAATTGCATCTTTTTATTTCCAACACCTATTGATATGATCATTTATTTTTTTAATTACATTTACTTTTATTCACAACTGTTTTGTTTTTAACAAATACTGTATTAAATAAATATTCTCTATATACGCTCATTGTGCCGTTCGTAGGAAATGTTGCTGAGAATATCTCGGGGCCACTTTCGCTTCAATAAATAGTCGTGGAGGATTTTCTGCTAGGATTGGAAGTGTTTACCGTAGCATTAGTAGATTATTGAGGATGCTCATTGATTGTCGAAATTTCGGATAACGGGTTTTGATGAGGTCAGTACATACGGATGTAATGTCGTCATGAATAAATTTGAAATATAAAAAGAAGCATTTATAATTTGACGGAGATTTTTTTTCCTTATGATCTTTGCATATTAGCCATGACTAATTCTTATACATGTTGTTCAAATTGGGGGTTATCGGGAAAAAAGGGCCAGAGGCGACGGTGGGAATCGAACCCACGACCGCGGCGGCGTGAGAATATCTCATTCTAACCACTCGGCTACCGCGGTCCCCGGAGAATTTTTGACTGAATAGATAGAAGATATGAGAATCTGAATCCTAGGTTGAGCCCCACACTTGTCCTCCGTATTCAGGGAACGTTGTACTCTTGAAATCTTTGTTTTTTGAGGGTCTGTAGTTCCTTGCTATGAGTCGATTATATATACGCTTGTCAGATGGATAACGAGTGAGTTGCCGCTTGGCTCTTGCGCGTTGTTTCTCCTTAATGATCGTCCGTATGTGGTGTGACGTACTCATTATATGTAGATCTTGTCCGCACTGGGATAGTATTTTGTCTAGTTTCAGTAAAAGATTGTACAGCGTTATCTATGTCTTCAGTTCTTGTAGCGGTGTTAGTAAGTTAAGTTTTGGTTCAACAGAAGCCAAAATGATGTCCAATTAACTGGGCATTTAATTAGCGTAACTACTAGAGAAGTTAAAAAACAATTGTATGTAATATCAGTAGAACAGGGCTATGATTTGATGAAATATCTCTAAGGTAAGGATTTCATAGTGGATGGATGAGATGAAGTTTACAAGGATATCCGAAAGTTTGGAAAGAGAGGTTGGACAGTAAGTAGGTTGATTGGGGGAAATGTAGCAGTCGTTTGAGAAATGAAAGACGAGAAGGGTTTTTTCCAAGAGGGCCTCTGGACACCTTCTTTGTTAATGCTTTGCGTTATAGTCATCACCTTATAAGAATGTAATACCAAGATAATGGGAAAACGAGACGAATTCGTTTGATAAAAATTGCTCATTTGGAGGACAGTTCTGACAGACTGAAAGAGAATGGATAGGTACTTAGGGAATTGGCTATAGATTAGAGGAAATCTGTAGACGTTGGAAGCAGGTGATATTTAATGGAGTTAAAGATTAGGGTAGCCGCGCCACCATGGGCAATATCGTCGGGATGGTCGGATATATTGGTTCTGTAGTCAGTTATGTAACAGTGTAATCGGATTGTAATGTGCTTTTCTGTTATTAGTGCAATGCGTTTATCATGTAATAAATAGTTGTCAGTTCGTCGCCCGTTAGCCTTACACAGGAGTATACATAAAGGAGATGAATTTATCGGGAAAAAAGGAGAAAAAATTCACAAAAAGGGTTGTTTAGAAGGGAGTAAAGGGGAATTTTATTTTATTAAAGAAGGTATTTAAAAGGAAAGTGAATTCGGGTTGAGGAGTGGCCTCGTAACCTGTGCGTAGGATGGCGTCTGATGGTGCAGTGATTGATGCAGCTGAGTGTGAGGAAAAGTAGAGCGGCCAGGTAGTTTTTGAGACATCGTATGAGACTGGATCGTTGACTATTCTGCTGAAGAGGTGAGTAGACGGTAGATGGTGGAGGCTGTCGTTGGGCCATAGGAACTGATTTTACTATTCTAGCTAACTCTAGCCCACTCTTTTGACGTTGGAGCCCTTTGCGGTATTTGCCGCCACGATAATTCCAATGACAGATTGCACAGCAACGGTGGTAGACAGCAACCCACATTAGAATGCTGTATATGAGTCTCTTTTCAGAGTGAAACCAGCTATGACATACAATTATGTGGCAAAGATATCTATGCTGTGAAAATTTCAAAATAACAAAAAAAAATACTGCGCTTAAGCTTAACAGGTAATACTAGCTATAGAGAATATTGTAAGTCTGTATTTTGTAAATTCAACGTGATGACTATAAATTGTTTGTTCGTTTATTAAATATTTAACATTAAATATTTAAATGAAAATTTAAAAACATACATTAGGGCCTATGATGTCACTTCAGTGAATACTAGTGGTGAACTACATTTAGTCCTTCCATGAAAATAGAATTATTGTAAGGATTTGTTTGCCATTGGAATTTTCAATGTGTTACAACTCCCATTAAGAGAAACTTTCACACATAGCTTTATAAGTGTCATGAAAGAACAAATTATAAAAAATACCTTTTATGACAAGAAGGCGGACATATTAGCAATGTCCAATGCTAATATGGCACTTTTTACAAAGGATGAAATATGGATGAGCATCAATAAAAAAACATCGATCGACACCATCGATTAAACATCGGAACCTCACCATTGATGGTGGTACGTCCATCGACGATTTTTTGAGTACTCATCACTCAAACCACAAATTATTTTCATATGCATACATTATTTTTATGTGCCACTTTAGTCAGGAATACTAAAACAAACATTTGAAAGTTATACGCTAATTTATGCAAACTTTGCCATTTTTGAAACTTTATTAGGAATTTGATTAATAAAAAATATTTTTATGTTTTTAATAACACATATTAAGAACTATTTTTGCTTTTGGTTTCATGTACAGGTAAATATAGATCTCTCGTTCTCTTTTAAATAAAAGACGTCTATTGTTAAAATATGTTGTGCCTGTAAATTTTATTCAAAATACCTCCCCATTTTTTTTCGACGCTATGGAAAACATCCATAATCCACCCAAGCCAAATTCCAGTCCCTTGCTCAAAAAAAGCAAAAATTTTATATGTACTTAACTAAAATCAACCATATCCCTTATTTTCTAAAATTGATGTATCCAAATTTTACAATGAAACACTACCACATCTTCTCGGGAACGCAATTAAAAATCCGAAGCTTTAAAGCCAATTTATCTTCTAAGCGATTTCTTGTTTTCGAAATGTCCAGGTTTGGAAAATAATCGTTCAGAGGGAACAGATGTGCCACTAAGGCAATAAATTGAACAACTCCTGACAGGTTCTGATAGGTCACTTTCGCATGAGAAGAATATGGGTCATTCCCTATTCACAAAAGTGGAAATTACGAAAAACTGAAAAAGTTTATAAAACAGCGACAGCCCATTATCGATGGTCAAAAAATAACGCCACAGTAACATCGATGTGGAAAACATCGAACATAGGTCGCCTACCATCGATGTTTTCTAAACATCCCTAAATTGAAGTACAATGTACACATGATACATGTATATCTCATTGTGAATAAAGTCTATCTATCTAGCTATTTTTTCATTTGTTTTTTTTTTCTTTTCTGATGAAAGAAAATGAAAAACTTTAAATTAATGCAGTTAATATCTTACATTTCTTTTTAATAACACCTTTTATTTGATAGTTTCACAGGGTATATTAAGTAAATTCCAGTGAATTCAAAATAATCGTATTTTAGTTTAACTTTCATAATGTTTATTTTTATTTCTTGCACACCCCCTTCCAGCCTTATGGCCGATTCACACGATGAAACAAAAGAGCCGCACGAGTCCAGCCGGTACCATTCGGTTATTAGAGGTCCAGGTGTCTCTAAAATAAAGAGCGTTTAAGCGGAAGCACCTAATCCACTCTTGGGACGGGGAAAACAGGATTGTCTGGAACAGTGCAAAGTGCAGTAATCGCTCTGGCAGAGGCAGTTCCAGAGAAGGACACCTAAGTGATTACTTGGCTTCCGACTGTCCCTTCCTTCACATCTCTTTCGGATTACGTCTTCTCGAGAATTACATTTGGGCCTTTATCAATCAAATACAACCCATCTTTGTAATAACATTTTGCCGTCAACCGGTTTACCACGGGCGGGAGGTTTTTGATCTACGTAAAAGCTTCGGATCTTTACTTTTCTTTCCATGATTTACTCCAGCAGTATCGTAAGATCAACCGTAATTTCATCGTATCTTGAAAAAACAAATCATTTCTGAAGCCACACTATCTAAACAATGTACACGAAATCGCATTTCAAATATAACAAAATAAAAGTAACAAAAGTATAGCCGTCTGTTCACTTTTGATGTACGTATTATATAATACTATCACACTGCACGAGTATTTTATCTTTATCATATACCTCTTTTTCCATAACAGGCACATTAAATGAAATACATACACTTACAATATTTTATGTATTGACTTATGTATTTTACGTTTAGTGTAGTGAACTTAGAAAAACAATAGTGGCAAACTTGTACAGTTTGTTCTTCCTTGATTATCCTCGTAGCATTATTTCGCTCTTTCCTCATGTTATCGGCTGTTTTATAAAATATAATAACGATATTACTATATCTTATTATTTTATGTTAGTCAGGAATACTAACAACAAACAATTGAAACAACTGTAGGGCCTTTTCAGGATTGGATCGGATAAAGAAACCGTAGACTTTTCGTTTTTAAACACACGCTCTTTATTTCTCTATATATAAGCACTTGTCACCAATAACCAACTTAGAAGTGACCAACAGATTTAAGTACGTCACTGTCTGACGTCACCTTGGCGCAACTTTCAAATTTATTCTCCTACACAACATAAACAATTAAAATAGTTGTTCTTGGTTTAGATGAAAAATTCAGTGTCACGAGCGGTATGGAGTTCGAATCCCGCTCGTGACACTGAATTTTTTTTATCTCAACCAAGACCTTACATAAAACGAATAATTAATTGAAAGAAGTAACTTGGCCTATTGACCACTAAAAATAATTGGATTAATATTTAATAAGTAAAAGAAGTACCACTTCACTAATCAGCTCCCCGTGGCCACTTCATAAGTTGCGGAGAATCGAACCCTGATTACACGATATTTGAAAATGGCAAAAAGGAGGGAAAATTCGATAAGTGGGTTGAGATGGAGAGTTGGTGTCCGAGAGGATCGAAGTCACGATAGCTCAAGTGGTTAGAGCAGCGGCGTATTTAGCCGAAGGTCGTGGGTTCGAATCCCGCTCGTGACGCTGACTTTTTTATCTCAACCAATACCTTACATAAACAATATTTTATATATTGCTTTACGCATTTTAAGCTTAGCGTGGAGACTTAACTTAGCTAAACAATAGTGGCAAACTTTTAAGTTCAAAACTTTTACAGTTTGTTCTTCCCTGATTATCCTGGCAGCATTATTTCGCTCTCTTCTCATGTCAGCGGCTGTTTTATAACATGTAATAAAGATATCTTATTATTTTATGATAGTCAGGAATAGAAACAACAAACAATTAAAATAGTTATTCTTAATTAGTGATGATGACAGGAAACTTGATTGGAAAGGTCATATTAATAACATATAAAGGAAAGGCACAATATCAATGGTACAATGTAGGACAATTGTCGGTAAAACATGGGGCATCAAACCATGGGTGGCCAATGTAGCTATATACTGCAATTATTCTACCTAGATTATTGTTCGCAGCTTTAGTATGGTGGAAAGGTCTAGAAAATGAAGAGAACAGTAACAAATTCAGGCCATTTCAACGACTAGGTTGTTTGATTATGACAGGAGCATTTTCAATTACACCCACCCGAGCCTTGAAATCATTACGAATACCACACCTCAACACATTGAAGTTAATGTTAGAGCACTAATCAGGTACTACAGATTAATTAGCGAAGGTAGCTGGAATCATAAGTGGTATAAAATGGGTCACTCGAAAATCTTACAACTATTGAGTAAGGTTAACGGCCCTTATTAAGCGTTAGTGATAAAAAGATTAAAACCCCTTCGGGGAAAAAGTACTTTCAGGTGGTCCCCATTGTGAATATAATTATAGCGTGGATGATGACCATCGTAACATAAACTGCTGTACAGATGGTTCACTTATCAAAGGTAAAGGGAGCGTTGCAGGAATCTGTATACCTAAATTGGGTATCAGCATCTCCTCCCCTCTTGGCGTAATAACACCTCCGTTTTTCAGGCGGAAATCTGGGCCATTAATATGTGTTGTAGAACACTTATGGAAAATAAAATTAAGGGAAAAGATATTAGAATTTTTCTGAAAGGCAGGCTAGTCTTAGGTCATTACAAAAAGATTTGTCAACCTCTAGACTTGTGGGGGAAACTGTAGATCTTACCCATAGGATCTCTTTCAGATTTGAGAACATGGTAACTCTTATTTGGATATCAGTACATAAAGGACACCATAGAAATGAAGAGGCAGATAGCCTGGCCAAAGAATGCTGTAATACTGTTTGTCGGGCCACAACCGGTATTACCTCACTCTATGAGCACAGCGAAAGAGAGTATTAAAAACTGGGGCATGAAACAATTCCTTAAGGAGTAGAATCTATCCCCCGGACACAAGCAATCGAAAGAGTTTGTTAAAGTGATCAAACCAGCAGAATAGAAATGGCTATTCTCTATCTCAAGGAAGGGAATTAGGAGGCTGATAGATATCCTGGCGGGGCTGATCCTCTCCGTAATGGGTATTCTACCAGATCCTTTTTGCCGTTTTTGCGAAATACAAGAAGCAACGGCAAGGCACTACCTCGCAGAGTGTGATAAGTATCCTAGGTCTAGATTTGAAATCTTTGAAGGAGCGGGCATCGCCAAATTATTCCCCGAGATAAAATGGTCTAAAATCTTGGGGTTTGTGAACAAGTCCAAGAGATTTATGCAGGACACGTGAACCGAACAAGTCCCGGACCTTTTAGGGATGGGGTACGAGTCTACCCAAGCATTTAACCACTCGGGTCTTGGTCGCCCACCCTGCGTAATATATATAAATTATGGATAATAATTAGAGATCTTACTTTTTAAAAAATGTTTATTTAAAAAGTCGTAGCTTTACCGATATACATTCGAGAAAGCGTACACAGAATATATAATCGATAATATATATGTATATATCGATTTTTTTATATATAATCAATATATACATATAAATGTATTATGCTTATATATATACATATAATATGTATATATATATATTTATATATACATATAACTTGGTCAATTGACAACTAAAACGTATATGATTTAAAATAGTACACAAGCAAAGTGAGTTCAACTAAAGAAGGAAAATAGTTGGCGAAAAATCTTTAAGATAAATAATACTCAGCTGTAACTATAGCTCCTAATAAAATGTTAACAAATAAAAGTAAAGTCTAACAATCCGCTGATTTAGACGGTTTCTTTGATAAAATGTTATTTCCTGTTTTACAAATGCACCCTCACGATCGAAGACGTGTTTTAGCAAGGGCCATCGGCTAGGTCGGCAGTTATAAATTAGTTAGCTTCGGGCCATAGAAGTTAGATCGATCTTTATTTCCGTCTTTTAGCCAAGTCCCGACGTGGAAACTTGATTAGAGGTAACGAATTGATCTCTCTGTCCGATCTTTGACTCAGCGAAAGCGAACTAATGAGATTGTCTGCGACTCCGAGTACAAAGCCGTTGATTTTACTGGGATAACTTCTCTACTGAAGCCCCTGCTGGCCTATCCCGAGCAACTATTCCAGATATAATTTTTAATATATAAAACTGATGTGTATCAAAACGTTAATAATATAATGACCAGATACTATTTTTCTTATTTCGAGCTGTGGTGTTTTTTGACCTAGAACCAAAAAATTGATTAAAATCACATTGAAAAAATCATTATTTGTCTATATATATACAAATTGTATAGAAATGTTTTTATATGCAGCTTTCTTTTTATGTTTCTTCGTTTTTAAAAACATACAGCGATGTTTTTTCTCTGATATTTTATACAACTTATTTTGCTAAATTTCTTCATTTAAAACTGTAGCCAAATGTTTTCAAATCAAAAGAATGAAGTGAAAAAAAACATGCGAAGAAAATTTAAATTTTCTAGTATGATTTTTTTCATAAAAAGGACTTGAAAAATGTGGAACAAATTAATCCTAAATAATTCATCGAATATTTCTGAAGATATTGAAAGTTTTCCTCAAAACTCGATAATTTCAATTTATCGAAAGGAATTTCAAAATGCATGCAAAAATAGAGCATTACATTTTAAAAAAATATTTAAAAAATTGATTACTAGGTTGGATTAACTGGCCCACTTATTAAAATTTTAAAATCATCAGCAAAGACCCCATAAAAAGGACATTTGTAAGCATATTTATTTTTAAAATAAAATAACCAGTGTAAAAATAAAAAGGGTTTTATTCAAATCATCCGAAAATAAAAAAAATAAATATTTATTTAGAAATCGTGAGATGCGGTCTGGTGTGATGTAGGTTTCAGAAAAACATTTTCTTTATCGTGCCAACGTGCCAAAAAAAAAAAAAAATAAAAATAAAGTACGGCAACCTGATCATTATCGATATTGTACGTGAAAATACCAGGTTTTGTTTTCAGCTTAGTTCCAAAACATTGATAATTATCATGTTGATAACAAAGTTATTTATCCATTTAATCAGATATAATATCAATCAGTCTATACCAACCAACTAAATTTAAAATCTTACACCAAAGACGAACTTCTTCTTAAACGATTGTCCTAGTATTTTTGTTATTTCTGGGCGTATTTTGCTTATTATATTAGCCCTAAAAGATTGATATAGATTCATATTGAAAATAAAATTATGTATTTTTTTCACAAATTATTTATTCATGTATATGCATAGTAATCACAGCCTAAACATATTATGCGATCAATTTACCGTGAAAACGTCAAAAACCTTTGAGTAATGAACTGATAAAAACACATTTTGAAAATGAAGAAACTATTTATAACAGGACGCGTCCACAAAATAAAACATTTATTCGTCAAATTACCGAGGTTAGTTGATGATAAATTTTGGCGCAGTGATTCATAGATTGAAAAAATCCATTATTATCATTACGATAAGACGTTTATTTCACTATTTAGTCATATGTAAAATACAGATGTACATACAAATCATTCACTTATTTAAAATTTATCCAAAGGTCGCAATCCGTGTTAAATGACTTTCAGAGTATACTAGAAGAAGTGGTTTTACGTTACCTAGTTTTAAAACTTTGATAATTATCATCATTATAAAAATTATTTGTCGAACAGTGTTTCTATATGAAGCCGCTATTTGCTTATAATTGTAATAAACGAGGTGTCAAAATGGGAAGTTTGTGGCATGGGCGATCGAAGTCACGATATCTCAAGTGGTACGGCAGAGACGTATTTAGCGGAAAGTCGTGGGTTCGAATCCCGCGTGTGACACCGATTTTTCATTTCGAAAAAATGGTGTATAATTAATTGAGTAATTAAAAAAAATATTACAACCAGAAAAGCTTAACTTAAGCGCCCATTATAAAATCATGTGACACTACTTCAAATGTTACAACGCCCCTCCAAAAACAATTTAGCAATATTGCTCGTTATGCTAAATGAAGGGATATGGTGTCAGGAACTGTGATTACGTTGAGATATCTATAAATTTCTCAATCGGGCGTCATTTTCCAAGCTTTACGCGTTGGTAACGTGAAAAATAAATATTTCACCGCCTGTATATCGTTTCTGCGGTGATTTTAAAATGGGATTTCATGTCGTAGAGTGAATTGGTGTTGCAGAAAATTGTGGCCTTTTCGCGTGGCTAACCCACAAAACGAAACGGACAGATTCAAATCAGATCGGCTTTGCCTTTTTGCCAAACGACCGATACGCTGACAAACGGCTTTGACAAATAATCTAAAAAACGAATAGAAACAAAACAAAAAGCATGGTTTTTATACATTTTTTTACTTTTTATTTCGATTTTCTTGGCCGACCCTAATAAGGTTTCTCGGTGACTCCTTATCGGAAAAACGTTTGGGATGATTTAAATATTTGCCGATATCACCTACGTTACAAAAGAGATTTAATATCTTTCCAATATCCATTTTTTCGAAAGGGTATTGGCGGTAGATTTTTTATTCTCCGTTTATATATAGAAACCTCGTTTGCAACCCTTTCTGCTTTACCTGCAAGATTTTGGCTAAGAGCGTAAGAATGAAATAGATAGACAGTGTAGATGTTGTGACAAAGATCAGACAAAGAGACAGTTAAAAAGTACTGAGTGAAAAAGAAACATATAAAGCTAAAAAGGTACTGATAAAGGGATGTGATGTTGATATAAAGGGTGATAACGGAAAGAGATGTACGTACAGAGGGAGAAAGAAAATCAATTTTATAATAAATATGTCATAAAATAATAATTATATATATATATATATAACTTTTTAAAAGCTTTGGGATCAATAAATAAGGGCTAAAAAGATAACATGTATAAAATCTGAGCCACTCGCTAATTTGAGAAAACCAAACCTTTTTTTTCAGGGAATTAATACTGACCTCCCATCGGAGTTCAGTCCTGCGGAAACCATCTGAATTAGGAGATTAATGGAAGTCATGAAAAACAGCGAGGGTGGCAATCCATGTTAAAAGGGCCGAAGGGAATCGTCGCCTTTTTATCTCGTCGGGTAGTGACCGACGCTCAAATTAAGTATAAAACCGAGATCGGCCCTTTCAGAGCGTGGGCAGTGAATGGAGGACGTCCACCGAGGAGGGTGAGGTAAATAGAGGCTTTACATCGGCCCTAATCCTGGAAAGAGAGCTTAGTAAGCATGGCCATTACAACTCTAAACATTCCAACTCCATATTCCAGCTCAAATCCCAAATCTCACCAGGGAAAGGACACAGCCGTTTTGATTTGCCGTCGGATTCGACAATTGTGAATAATCTCATATTTATCTTTTTTCAGCTTAGTTTATTATAACAATATATTTCAATATAAACTTTTTTACATATGTTTCTACAACCAAACTCAGGAATATGTAATATCAAAGAACGATAACTGTCATTTCAATTGGTAATATTCTGACACCATCATCTATAAAATCCTAAACGTAATTAGACATAATGCTCTTCTATAAAGAAGTTCACACGCATTATTTATTTTTATTTTCTTGTGTACTCATTAAATGTCTTTACTGACGATCAAAAACGAAAAAATGGCAAAATGACTAACAGATCAATGAAAAAATAAATGTGGATTTGTCATCAATAATTTTGTTTCCAGTCACAACCAACGTTGACACGTTAATTAAAGCAATAATAAATCGATAATCATTTTAAACAAGGATTTAGTAACAGATCAAAATTATCGACAAAATAAAAAATTATAACTTTTTCTAAAAGACTGTTGGCTTTTTCACGCTAGGACAATTATTATTTAATAATTGTTGTTTTAATTGTTTTATTATTTCCAGTTAATTTATTATATGAATCTATCTATGAATAAATCTATATCTAGAGGTTGGTAAACAGGCTACAAACGTCCAAACTGAATTTTGTGTAACCATTTTCTCTCTAGGAATTTTTCATAAAGTTTTAAATATCTAATGCCTTTCTAGCGCTTAACCCTAATAGGGTAGTAAATTTTTTAAGTGGGCGTAAAATGAATTAGCAGCCCTTTTAATAGGATGTGAATAATTGTAGATAATAAACTTTCAATTTTTTTTTTGACATTGGACATAAGAAAAAGAAAGAAAGAAACTTTTATATATGCACTAGGATACATTCTCCCTTAACAATAAAACCAAAATTACAAAAAGATTACACCTACACTAGCGATTACTGAAGTATATATAATGTGTGTAAATAATCATGGATATTAAAATGCAGCAAAACAGTGAAAAACATGGAAGTGAATAAAAATAAAGAAAAATTCAAGAAAAATTAGAGACAAGAATTGTACGAATTATTCGTGTATCTGAATTCAGGAAGAAGCTCAGATAGAAATAGTTTGTTTTTAAACCAATGTCGATTTAACTTTTTCCTATTTAAGAGCAATTTCATGAAATTTTTGCATCCTGTAATGCTTAAGCCTATTGAACTATTACCTGAGGTATCCAACTCGGAGGACCAAAATGTTTTTACCAAAACTCGAAGTAGCTGAAAAATTGTATTAGAGATTATTTGTCCACATAGTCCTGTGTTGTAATGGCTATGCTTACTAAGCTCTCTTTCCAGGATTAATTCCAATCTAAAGCCTCTATTTTCCTCACCCTAGTCGGTAGATGTCCTCCATTCATTGCCCACTCAACTCAGGTCGCATAAACTTTTGCATTTTAGTTACTCCTGTAGGTAAGACAGGAACTGGAGGTTAAAAACGTCGGAAAGGAAAACTGGACGACGAATTCTCCTTTACCGGACATCTACCTATAAAAATTTAGATTTCCTCATGAGCCTGCAACTATCTCAATTTCAGCCAGAAATATGGCCTAGGTCTCTCCATCTTTGAACGCGTATATTTCGCTTATGATAGAGCGTATGTGATCAGGACAAGTGTGCTGTTTTCTGAAGTCTAGTTGCGGTTCTTGGAGCAAAAGGTGTTAGGAATATCAAAAACTTAGCAACAAGCGTTAAAATATTTTAGCAAAAATGGGAACAAGCATATGGGTTTGAAGCTTGTTTGCGAGGTATAATATTAACGTTTGAAAATAAATTGAAAAACCGAATTGTTAAAACATTTCAAAACAACAATGATGATAAAGATTTGTATTAAACTTTCAACATTCTGGCTCATATCTCAGCCCTGAAATCTAATCCTCGTCGGTATCTCTGTCAGAAATCTCCGATTTGCAAATTTTAGACATAATTCTTTGTCTCTTTTCGCCCTAGATTATAGAGCGTCGAACCTATTACGAAAGCCGATAAGGTGCACGGTATTTGGCCATTAATGATTCCAATCCTGGACACCCTCTATTTAATCTTTGGGCCGATGTAATTTGTAATAAATTACTGCCCTCACTAAGGCTAACGTACGATGTGGATGGACCTTAATTTCCCTAAATTAAATTAGTAAAACAAAGTGGTACGGCCATTAGTCGAGATTAAATCCGAGATTATGCTTCCTAGGAATAATCCTTTACGATAAGGGCAAATCTCTATGAAATCTGAAAATGACATTGTTGTAACTATGTGCAAGCAATGATCCGATATTACTTAACGGGCATTTTTGGATTTGAGCTTTGCAGATTGTTCTTAATTCATAGGTAAATGCTTGAAAGAAGTGGTTATTTCACTTACATTTTGGCCCAAAAATAGAGGCTTTACTGTAATTGGCTTTAGAAAAGGTCAACGTCGTCAAATAATATAGGATCTCATAAACTACAGATATTCTTCGATTTATTATGGATACCTTGTTTTGTACAATGTATATTTATGTATATTTCAAAGGGTTGTAATTTCATAGAATAACGATAAAACCAAGAAGATCAAATTCATTTTTTATAAGTATATCGACAGTAACTTGCAGATTTTTACGTTTTATTGTTCTTTAATTTAATGCCGTAGAAAAGTATAATGAAGATTTCTCTACAAAAATATGCACGTCACTTTCAACGTTTGTACAATAACCACTTTTCCTATCTATTACAATTGTATCCCTCACACCAGCTACTGTAGTCCGCTATACTTGGGCTACATTGGCATACATGGAACCTTCACACGCTAGTCGAAAGACACGAGGTAAACAGACGATTCAGTTTTCTAAAAAGATTGCTGGACGAGCGATCAAAACTGACATTACAAAATAAACAACTTATTTATACATGTACTTTGAGATCCATTTGGTCATACGATTTTTTTTTTTTTTTTTTTATAAAATTTAACCATTAAACTGATTCGCACATGAGCANTTTTTTTTTTGGCGTTATGAACTATGCATATTAGCCATGTGACAAATTCGTATATGTGTGTTCAAATTTGGGGGGTTATTGGGAAAAAAGGGCCAGGGGCAACGGTGGGAATCGAACCCACGACCGCGGCGTGAGAGTCTCTCATGCTAACCACTCGGCTACCGCGGTCCCCTGGTCATACGATCGAACGTCGAGATTCAAGAAACGGTCATACCTCCAATGCCTACAGTCAAAAATTCTTTGAACCATGGTCAATGCTTCCTTTCTATGTGACCATTCTGAAACCTTTCATATACACCCTTCCAAATAATCCTCCCCCACGGCTCAAGCGTCACTAGCCTCGCGACAGTTAAGTCACGATGTTTGTAAGATACTCGAATAGAGAAATGTCCAGTAAGATTGTGAACACCCCCTTCTTTTAATAGCTTATTAAACCTCACTTTTCCGAAATGCTGCGCGTGGCGATTGATAGAACCAAAAATAAAGCTATAACAGTCCTTGAAGGCTAGTTGTTGTTGTTTGTTTTGTTTTAAATTGTAAGATGCCAGAAGTTAATAAAAATTAATCAACTCTTTCATTCAAAATGCTATGCACTCGAAAGTATTAACAAATGACACGTTTCAACTCGTGCCGACGTACTTAACTTGTACCCTAACCTCTAACAGCCTACAACTTTATAGGATATGGGATGTATCTATTATGAATGATAGTATAAGGACAGGTCAGAAATTAACAAAAGAAATGTATTGGTCTGATTTAATTATTTAAGAATAAAAAGACGTGTAAACAAAAAACAGCTGTTAAATTCATGGCTGCCATGTTGGTTACTTACGCCCTAACGGATAACACACAGTGACTACATTTTCGACCTAATATCTAACGATTATTCGGAGATCGTGAGATGCGGTCTGGTGTAACGTAGGTTTTAGAAAAAACATTTTTTTTTAACGTGCCAACGTTTCGATCTTTATTGAGATCATATTCAGGGTTCAAAGTGTTTGTTTTCTTTGAGCTCTCAAGATGAACTCAGTAAAGATCGAAACGTTGGCACGTTAAAGAAAATGTTTTTCTAAAAACCTACGCAACACCAGACCGCATCTCACGATCTCCGAATAATCATTGAATAACAGTCACTAAATAGCACACGTTTCTAACATCTAACATTGGAGCAATATTAACTAGCCGATTCTTACAAGTCTACATCATCATTTTTCTCGATCTAACAGGACCTAACACAAAGATCGTCTAACTAGCCTCCTGAGTGACAGTGAAAGTGATTTACGATAATATACAGGAGTGACTAATAATAAGTAGTGCCTCTTTTTTCCGCTTTATGTATATTTTTCGTGTTCATTTTGTTTTGTTTTACGCTAAGCTATTATAAAATTTATTTAAGCGGATCAATTCATGTGGTGTAAATAAATAAATAAAAATAAGTTTTTCTTTGAATTTGGAAAAATCTGGCTCACGAGGTTTTATAAACGATCTTCACGTAGCAGGGCTTGCCGTTAGCGCCTTGATTTAAATCAAGTAGTATAAACAGGCTTTATATTGCTACTAAGGTGTTTACAGTTAAACATAATTAGCGAGGCGATAATTAACAACGAGTAAACATGGGTGATTTTCAAGCATATCCCTTAAGTGTTTGGTTAACATATATGTGTTTTATGAATAATTATTGTTAACGAGGTTAGGCTACAGTGTTAGGATTATAAATTTTTATGACCTGTTTTTTATTGGTAATATATTAGATATGAGTCCGAGAAATTTTGCCAATGGGCCATAGAAGCCGAGAAATATTTTTTAACAGTAACTTATTTCATTTTTGTAAAATATAATTTTCTTCATTTTTATGAAATTATTGCAAGGTAATTACATATCAGCCAATTTGTTTATGTTTACAATATTCCAAATATCGACAATTGGGCCAAAACAAAACCAAGAGCATGGAGGACATTGTTGCGAAGGAAATGGAAACCTTATGGGATTGCCGCTTGTAAATATATAGTCCCCTTGTCGAATATTTACAACGGCAATGCCACTGTAATAGCACATTTAATCAACCGTTTGTGGAAAACGGGAACGATAAAATCTAAACATTATCTCTAAAATTATCCGCCAACCGACTCTAGTTATTTGTACAGAAAAACACAAATGGAAATAACAAAATTAGGATTGAGAAAAGATGAAAGGTAACCATCACTTTTTTCCTATGATTTCGACTTTTGATCGTTAGGATTACGACTAAGCTCAAAACGTCACATGTATGTGCATATATACACACATTTGCAGAGTCGAGCTTTTTGTAATTTACAAAGTACAGACAAGCCTCGAGGATCACCCAACTCGGGTTGGTAATCCATGGTCATACATCGGCCTTTTCCGTCAAGTCACCGAAGTTGGGCTCCAGGTGCTGCCAAGTCCTTGCAACAATTCCTTTTCCTGGGGTTTCATGTACATTGTCTCCATTGAGCGCATGTTTCGAATTCAAAAATGAGATGGGTGCAAAAGTGCAGCGTCGTGTTTAGCCGAAAGTCGTGGGTTCGAATCCCGCTCGTGACACTAGCTTTTTCGTTTCAACCAATACCTTACATAAAGATTAATTAACTGAAAGATTTTAATTTAATAATATTTAGAAAAAAATTACAATTCATAAATTAAACTTTCAATTAAGTTAATATTGAAAAGTCTACAGAATGAGAGACTCGTCAACAACTGTCATGATTTCAAGTAACAATTACTAAACTATAATGATAAATAAAGTGAGCTTTTGTTTTTTTGATAGTGTCACTGCGACAGGTTTCATTCTGCGTTTATTGTCACATAAATTTCCGTTTTCAACCGAAATGTAGAGATGATTGATGCGGAAACAGGAACATTTTTTTAGTGGAGAATAAATTTACGATCAGACACTAGGTTGAGGGGGCGAACTGTAAAGGCGGAACGAACGGAGACTACTAGATTATACATTCCTGACATAAGTTTCTAACAGGGGGGGGGGAGCGTAACTGCGACTGTAAGAGAGGGAGAATCAAAAGAACAGTGGAGTAAAGCACATTTTCTATGCACGGCTTCTTGGCTCCGGGTCGGGGGAAAATATTTTATACGAAGCCGCAGGGCCCAAAAGGCAATAAATCCCGCTCTGGTATCATATCAAATCAAATATACCCGACGCTAGACATTATATTGCATTTCCTTTTATCATCGTTCAGTACAGGGAGAACGTGCAGATCCGACCGCAAGATACAAAAGAACTTATGTGAATTACAAATGGACCATTTCTGTGACCGAGCTGAATCCTTAGAATCGTTTGGGCCTTATCTCGGGATTAAAATCTTCACCGATATCCCTCGGAAATCCGAGATTTGCAAACCCGGACAATAATGTTTTAGAGCAACCCTTTGTTTCCCTTAACTCAGTAAATTGAAATATTCATTGAATTACTCGAAAAAAACGAAAAAAAAACCCTAGTCAATGCTTCTTTATTGTATCCAATTATCCCATTCATTATGACGTTAACATCCATTTTCTCACTTGTACAGGTGTTAATAAATAAATAAAATATCCGACTTTTGTCTGAGTTTATTAGTTTATTATTTTCAAATACCACAAATATGTATATTTCTCCGTTCCGTTTTGTTGATTTCGTATTTGAAAAAGTTCGCTTCGCCCGGATTCACAAAACATGCTTTAAAAAAATGTCCTTTAAAGTTTTGGGCGAGTGAGCCATCGGGATTAATATAAAACCACCGCCGCTTGTCGTAATGTACGAGTGGGCGACCGGCTGGAGAAAAAAGCTCAGTATCGGAGAGCTCACAAAAAGCGTCTACTTGCTCATTATGAACAACTTTTTAAGCTCAATGATCCCTCTCGTTCCGACGCTTCACTGGATTTTTTTTTTAAACCAAGGCCCTCCTCTGGTACTAATTACTTTGTCTTCATTAATATTAATTTGGTGGCTCTTCCACGTCGGAGCTTTCCCCCAACCCGGCTCTTGGCTCGCTTTGAAAAATCACCGGCCTCTGCCAATATATCATTTAGTTTGGAGGAGGCAAGCGCCTTCATATTTATTAATTGCCTTTGGAACTTTAAACTTTGAAGAAATTAACCATTAGGACGGCCTGTTCTAGGAATGTTTTAGTAAGTTATGAAGGTTTGTTTTTGACGAGTCTGCGATATCACATAAATTCATGAAAATACAGACTGAGACATATCATTTTTATAAATAAATTTTCTAAAGAACATTCCTGTCTGATTTATTTCATTTGTTCGTCTAGGATTTTTTCCTCGATATAAAAAATAATGTAACTAATAAAATTTTTGTTATATTCTAACTAGCTGGAGGTAAGTGTCGCTAGACAAAAACTCCACTTTACCATTTTATATAATGTATAATCTATTAGATTTCAATTAATGTTTGGTTGAGATAAAAAAGTCAGAGTCACGAGCGGGATTCGAAACCACGACCTTAGGCTAGATACACCGCTACTCTATCACTTTAGTTATCGTGTATTCGATCCATTCGGACACCAACTTTCCATCCTAACTCCACCTTTTTTGAATTTTCCCTCCTTTTTGCCAGTTGGTGTCCGAGTGGATCGAAGTCACGATAGCTCAAGTGATAGAGCAGCGGCATAATTAGCCGAAGGTCGTGGGTTCGAATCCCGCTCGTCACACTTACTTTTTTATCTCAACCAAAAAGTTAATTAAAGACTAATTGATTGAAAATAATGTACAATGTATATATTTGTAAATAAAATTCTGTTCTGTTCTGTACATCTAGAAATGTCTATTTCTTTAAAATTAAGGACTCCTTATATAAATTATTGATAGGGATAGGGATAAAATGGTTTAACACAAGGCCTTCTGAACCTCGATCTGAGAAGTTATGTTGTCCTCCTATTATTATACTATTTTTTATAAGTCACTGGCCAGCTTCAGGTTGTTAATCAACCTCCAGAGCCTTGCCAGTGGCTCCTTAGTGTAGGATCTTCTTTGCGGCTTTTCTTTTCCTATAAGAAAATTAGACCTTACGGAAACAGAAAAAATGTGTTCTGCGGTTTTCTTTTATTCATGATAGTATGTGCACAATGTTTCTTCTTTTTGTCCTCAGTTCTGGTAATGTGCCTTTGTGGGCGGCAATGTCCTGTCAGTCCTGCCAGAATCCTGGTCCAGTTATTGGATCCTTTTTGGCCGAAATGTCATCTTTCTCATTGCCTCTATGTCTCAAATGCCAGAGTCAGGACATTGGTATCACTGACTTCTGCCAAGGCTTCCTTTCGCTTATTGCTTTCACATCGCATGACACTAAGGCCTTAAAGCGGCTTCAGACATGCGGTATTCGCCGAATACCGCGCAAATGTTCAGCGAATCCCCGGCTAGTGTGGATGGATGCTCGGCGAACAGCAACATCCGGTGTTCGCTGTGTTCAGCTTTTTGTCGGTTTTCTTGTCCGCTTCAAAGTGCATGAATATTCGTAAAGTAACCGCACTCAAACCATCCACACATTCAGGAATCTAATGTACATGCTTTTAAACAACTATCAGCGGTAATCAAAATCAACATTAAGTGTAATCTTCTATTTAATGCTATTTATTATTCATTAATAAACGATTCCTAACTAGTATAAATGTATTAATGTACACAATAACAACAGTTTTTTAAAATTTGGAATCGATTGACCCAACGCAACAGTTTTGGAGTCCCTCCCCAAAGAAACAGAACCAATAATTGGGAAAGCTTCTCGTACGAATCATATTAAACTGAAGGTGCAGCAATGACAGTTCCAATATTACCCATCACGATTGGTAAGAAATCGCACGGCACTTGGCAAATACGTAATTGCTGTTTCCACAACAGCTAGGAGGTTATACAAAACCCGCATGTGTGTATACGTAGGCAGGCTCTTTGGCGAATGCCAAGACGAGCATCTCGAGAGTTGGCAAACATTCGGCGAATACCGCATGTCTGGAGCCACCTTTAAGTGTTGGCTGGTTGTTGGAGAAGATTGTTATCTTCCTGGAATATGTTCCAAGTGTTTTTAAATTCCTTGGCGCAGTGTTTATTGCTATCACTTCGGACTCAAAACCACTAGCGTATTTCTTTAAGTCTTCAGATTCATGCTGAGTACTTCAGCTCACGTGCCTTTATCAGTTTTGGAGCCGTCTATATGCTAGTAAGAGTTGCCCTTTTAAGTTGTTCCTTTGGCCGACTCTTCCTTTTCTGGTTTAAGTACCATGTAATTGTTGGTGAAGTTATATTTTGAAGTAGTACCATGTATTGGCATGCCACGTGTGCCATCTGCTTGCATTTGTGCGCCATTTCTATGGTTCTTTGAACTTTCTGTCTCTCTTTGGTTCTGTTTCTTCTCCCTTGCCTATCCTTTCAGATGGTTGACTATCTAAATATTATCAACTAGGATTACTAATAGATTCTGGTACCGTTTAAAGAAACAAATTAACTTGATTTATTATGCAATATGCTACTTTATTATTGTGCGTCCTTATTTGAATGAAGAAAGCTTCAAAAAGAAATTAACAATTTTTTGTTTAAATTGGCCAACGCATTATATATTATGGGCGATGACACACGGAGCGGTTTGGACCGAAGGGTTTATCGTGAGAAAAATCGAGGCGGTGCGTCGTTCATTGTTGTTGCATATAACCTGACAGACGTAGCGGTCGTACCCGCCTGTCGGTTTTCAAACCGAGTCGGTCGGTGGCGGAGACGACCCAACGCGTCGGTTTTGAAAACGCCAGGCGGTGAATGGTACCCAAGTATTGCATCCGCCCTGACACACGTGGCGTTTATTTGAGCTGTTCGTACCCCACTTTCTTGAAGGGTTGTTTGTTTGTCAGTCTTCTAATTTACTTTTAAGATGCAAAAAATAGACGTGGAGAAAAAAATTTGTAATGCGGCATTTTATTTTACTATGTAACTCGTCAAAACTGCCCATTTACATCCTGGTAAAATTAAAACATACTCATTTCTGAAAACAAATTCTTAAAATGCCCTCTTTCGCTTCTCTTCTCGACAATTGGATGAACCCACATTCTCCTGTGTTTTTTCTCCCTTCTCTTCTTCCAACGATAGTACAACAGAGACACCAGAAGTATCTCTTCATCCATGGGAACTCCATGGGGAATGGGCCAATGCCAGTTCAATAAGATTAATAAATAATAGAATTTTAGCTAATTCTCAACTTCCTGACACCTAGAGCTTTACATATTGATACTTAACCACCACTAAAAATGTGGGAAAAAATCTAAGTATTTACAGATTGTACGGTGCTGTACAGTAACACAACTGTTTTTAAAACGAACTCACCTTCCTCCAGGGCCTCTTTTAACTTTACAACTACTTGAAAGTATATCACCCTATAATTAAATGATTTCTACAGCTTTACGGGTACAAAGTATGCGTATGACTGTCGGTGATACATGGTAGTAACTAGTTTAATAAAGATTTTGTTTTGAATATTATCTGGAGGAGGAAGGGGACCTCGTTCAAATCCCAGCTCTGTGCCTTTTAAATTATAGCATGAAAAATGAAAAGTAGTTTAAACCTTCCTTGACTCTGAACAGGAATTACTTTACTTTTATTGATCAGAGAGGATTGATTTTTTTTTTGTTGGGGGGGAGCGAAACGGGAATCGAACCTACAACTGCAGGATCTGAGCTGAGAGTCTGACGCTTATTCGGCTACCTGAGATTATAATATAAATCAACTTAAATATTTATTTTTAAAGACTATTTTTCAAAACTTCATAGAGAAAAGAAAACCGAACGAGACGTAGTGTGTAGATAACTGTGAGATTTTACTTTGTAGCCAGTTCCATGGAATGTTCATCAAAGAAAAAAAAGTACTACATGGGGGGAATGGTCTGTAAGGCTGTAACTAATACACGAAGTTACATACAGTTACAGAACAATATATTTATTAAACAGGACTTGTTATACAAACTGCAAAATAACACCTTGCGACGTTCAATGCTTATATGCACTGCTGTAGGATACATTTAATAACTGAGAGAAAACAAAACCGCTTCGGCCAAAACGCACATCATACCGCTGCATGTATCACAACCAAGCAAAACCGCTCCGTGTGTCAGCGCCCTTAGGATGCTGTTAGAAAATTAAATGTGACCAAATTTAATCCATTAAAACGACTGATGTTCCAAATCTTGTTAAATTAATAGGCCAAGGTGGTTTGCTGGGCGTTTCCAAGCCCAAAATAGAGCTGCCTTGAGTAATGAATGAATTGTGCGTCTGGCTAATATCCGTTTGTCAAACCGGGGTCAATCCATCAGGGTTGACAGTGTCCAAGTCGGCCCCTACTACTTTCCCGCAACATCTGCCTCCGCGGTGGTGATGATGATGATAAGGACGTGATTGATGACGGCCTAGATGGAAAGCTTTGCAGTATTGACGCTATGGAAATTAATTTCCACTCGGTTAGGGAGTCTGAATGCTTCTTACTCCCTCGGTGAATGACTAGGTCGGCCAATAATCGGATAGGATCATTGTTCTCCTCTATTCCCTCGGCTCACCGGTGAGTAAACATTTCAGGATTTGCTTACTGAAGCTTTCTCTAAATTTAAATAAATACTTTATACATTACTAATTAATTTATAATAAAGTAGAAGTACAATAAATTTAGTGTAATTACTACTCTAGCAAGATTTAAAATTGAAAAGATTAAGATAGATAAAAAAAGAACAATAAACAAATAGCTTTGGTTATTTCAAAAAATAACTCTCTCTCAGAATGAGATCATAATTTTAAAAATAATTTATTTTAAAAATTTTGCTAAAGTATTCTTCAATAATAATTAAAGAATCTTTATGTAAGGTATTCGTTAAAATGAAAGAGCTAGTGTCATGAGCGGGATTCGAACCCACGACTCAGCCACGATAGCTCAAGTGGTTAGAGCAGAGGCGATTTGAGCCGAAGGTCGTGGGTTCGTATCCCGAAATATAATGGATTTAACAATTAATGAGTATAGATTGTTTTCGTATACATTTTAACTGGAATAAATCGTTAAATATTAAGTTAGTCTAGAAAACTAAGTACTGACCTCAACGATACAGTTAGACTTTCTATAAAAGGAGTTTTAAATTCATGGACCCACCGAGAAAACGGGAAACAGAAAAAAAAACATCAAGCGGTCAGAGAGAAAAACATTTCCCAGTTAGAGGGTCGGCAGTGCACCCTTGGCCAAGTAACTTATCCAAAGTGTCACAGTTTGTCCACTCTCATTTATCAGTGCTCAACTTATTGCTGTTAAGTCGAAAAGTTGCCGTGACACACATACGGTCTCATCTTGATAAGGACTAGCTCATGGGGTAAAAACTATCTCACGTTTTTCTTTTTACCAACTACGGTTCATCGAATAATCACACGAAGCTGGATATTTTATTAATCAGTTCAAAACTAGATTTAATTTTAATTTGATAGTAATGAAATGTGAAGTTCTATATAATTCAATTCTATCTGAAATTTAAGGAACAATTATGCCCTAAGAGAATTTATTTTATAACACTACCGAACTTGTTCTCTGTTCTAATATTTGCACAGCTTCTACGACTTTCGTTAAATGACATGGTACAATATTTAAACACCATTTCAATAAAATTAATATTATAAAAATTATTTTCTTTGTTCCAAATAATTTAGGTAAGCAAGGAGTAATATTTTTATTACCTTCTCGTTTTCGAAGTCTAGTTCCACAGTAATACTATTTAATAATGACATTTTACGCTATGTTTCTGGTTATGAAATAATCATTCTTACCTCAAGGAGACTTTTACATTACAAAGTAGTTATGGGATAAGTATTCCTCTAAATCGCAAATTTAATAAAACCTTTATGTTGGAAAATATTTTTAGTTCTCTGGTTGCATGCTGTTTGCATGAAGTATTACTTTTTAAAAGTAAAGGATGCAAGACCATTCTTTTATATTTGGAAAAACACTCCACATTGGTATTTTTCTCATATACTGTTCAATCAATACTTAAGTTTCACAAATGTTTTTATGGATGTATGGCAAACAGTCTTCATTTACAATTTTTTAAGTTAAATAGCTCTAATTTAATAAGATTTTGAATTTAAAAATAGTTTCCAATTTTTTGAACTGAAAATGTTTTTTTTTTCTTTTAAACTACACATTATTTTAGAAATTCTATAGCCATAATTTTTCAAAAGCACCAAATTAATGATTCAGAGAAATTAGTTATAAAAATCGTTCTGTAACACTTCGAGAAAAATGTGCATTTATGCTTGAAAACGTGATTTTTCAGAAGAGAAAAACAATTGAAAAAAGTCGTAAATTGCGAGGAAAACACATCATTGCGGATTTTCGCTTTAATAATGCGCTCTTTTTAATAAGTTAGACAATGGTTAGCTATCGATTTTGCGAGAAAAACTTACCAGAATTTTTCAATATCAATTTTTTTTAACTTGTGCATTTTTTTTCTTTGAGATGTGTAGAGTAAGACGAGTTTTCGAATAAACCAAAATGCAGTTTACCGAGGCCCATACATTTTAGCAAACAAAACTCTAAATCCCCGTAAATCAAGTCCTAAAGCCAAAAGTAAGTTTGAGGACATACAGGGTGAGTCGGTTTTCCAAAAACGGAAAAACCATTAGAGAGAGAAACAGAGGTGAGTCTGATTTCGATGAACAAAAATAGGTAATCATTTCGTCTTTAAAATGTAAATCATTTTCACAACCATAATTAAATTCAATGAATTTAATTTATTATAACATAAATTAAACAGCAATACTTCATGTGCTCGGTAAATTCGTTGGAAAACACCTTCAATGCAAAAAGACCATAAGAGTTTTTACACCAATATCTATAACATTATAAAAAAATCAAATGTTCGATGTTTGCTGTTTGACTATAACGCACACCCACAAAAAAGTGATACAATTTTTTTTTTGCTTACATATAAAGTTGTTGGCAATAAAACTTGTCATGATCCATCAATACTGTCTTTCGTTTCTCCAAGTCCCCACATACATATATTGGCTCTCAGTAATTTAAGTTTGTTTTGTTCTAACGATAATGGTGGTTAATGTATGACTATAAGGGGAGTTCGTTTCTTGAGATACTAACAGACAACATACAAACCAAACAATAACATAAAAATTTATGTAATAAGTTTTGCTAACATTATTTTTGACAATGTGCTTTCTTCCTAGAGTTAGGGCTAATTAATTATTTAAAACATAAAATTAATTATTGTAATAAAGGTTTTATTGAATAATAAAAATATTGTAATTAAATAATATTTATGGAAGGTATTAGTTGAGATAAAAATACCTTCCATAAATATTAATTAATTGAAAAATGTTAATTGGCCAATCGGACCACGAACTGCAATGGATTGTAATTAAAGTATTAAAAAATCTTTCAAACTATAAAATAATGTAAAAGTTAGACGACAACATTGTTAAAAAAATCATGTAAAAGCAATATTATAATTAAGAATGTTATTAAAATAAAAGAAATGAAACTCAAATAACCCAGGAACACTCAAGATCAGGGTATGGTCTTGAAGAAAAAAGAAAATTCATTTGTTCCTATCAAGCTTTCGACTTATTTTAAGGTCAACGTCAGGGCATGACGAAAAACATATTTGAACAGTTGATTTAACAATCGTTTTTCATTATGTGAAAATGTGACTACTGTACAGCGTTAAAACTTTCGCTAAGAAACAACTGACGTAATTCGTAATGCGCCAATTTCCCTGTTAAATTCTCACGGATGCTTTAAAGTTCGACACAAAAGTAAGATATACCACTTTTCGTGAATGATGAAAATAAGGTCTAGAAAGTTCAAAAGTTATATATAGTGTTGCCTAGCATCTAATAGTTCGCCAAAGAAAACGAAATAATCAGGTTTTTATACTTTTTCGACTTGTGTCCGTTTTCTTGTGGGTGTGCAATATTTGAAAACAATTCACCGGGTTTTTTGTTCTTTGATAAAAAACAAACACATTTCCCTCCAATTACGTTATTGTTTTAAAAAAGTCTCGATATTTCCTAAGATAAGTACATTCAATTTCAGTCAAAATCAACGTATAATACTCTTTTTGTTGGAAAACTGTCAACAAAAGATAATATTTATTTAAATAATTTATAAAGTACTTGTTTTATTGGATGAATAATAAGATGTATTAAACGGAAAGTATTTTTTCTACCAAACATTTCTTTGCTAAATCTACAGTATAATTAATCTTTATGTAAAGTATTGGTTGAAATGAAAAAGTTAGTGTCACGAGCGGGATTCGAACCCACGATCTTCGGCTCAATACGCCGTTGCTTAACCACTTGAGCTATCGTGATCCTGCTCGTGACACTAACTTTTGTCTCGATAGCTCAAGCGGTTAGAACAGCGGCGTATTGAGCCGAAGATCGTGGGTTCGAATCCCACTCGTGACTCTAACATTTTCATTTCAACCAATACCTTACATAAAGATTAATTAATTGAAAGAAGTTATTTGGTCAATCGGACCACGAAATATAATGGATCAACAGTATAATGTTGATCTAGTTCAACATCGATACTTTCTGGAAATAGAATTTGAAGGTACAAATAGATAATATTCTCACACAAATATGATATTTCTGATTTAAATAATTAAAAAGACACAAATAAATGTATTGTATGATAATTTCTGTTACAATAATTTTATCGTATTTGTAGTTTTCAAAATTGAAATATCTTTATATTCTTTGAAAACTGGAACGTTGATTTATTCCGAATTGTTATGTTTTATGAAATCAGAATACATCGCTGTTTCTGTTGTAAACAAACGTAACCATTTTGAAGATAAAGGAAAGTGGGTTAATGTGAGGAATCCGAGTATAAATTTTGCCCGTTCGCCGGGTCCGAGAGGTTCATCTTGGTTCAAATCGATCCCGACGAGGGCGATTCGTTTTGTAAACTGACAAGTTAATTAAATGAGCGTGTGCTACAGCAGTCCGATCCGCTAAACCCAAAATCACCCCCTTCACCGTTTGCCATGCAACGAAACAAATCAAATAATTAAACCCTACACCGCTTTCTAGCGCTCGGCGAACAAATCGTACGGCTAATTACTAAGCTTTTATCTGACTTATTGTTAGACATAGACTTACTGACTCGCGCTTAGGAAATTCGGGCCATTTATTTTTTTTTGTTTTTTTAACCCGCCAGATGTCTTTGTTACAACATAAATCAACATGACGTATACGTGCGCTGATACGATTTCACGTGAATTGCTCGATACATATAACAGTTTGTTCTGGCTGTGTTAGAATTTTTCAAATCAAGAATTTAATGAAATTACAAATTAAAAATAATTTTACAATATTAATACAATGCAATTAATAATTAATTAATACAACATTATTCACAACATTTGTGGAATACTTTTTAATTTTCTTGATAAACGTAGTTTTTTAAAAGAGATAAATAGATTGTTATGTTCTCACCCTCACTGTCACTTACTCTCTCCCTCTCACTTATTCTCTCGCTTATTCCCTAACATATACTTCATCACACTCTATTTTAATCTCTCCCTCTATCTCAATTTCTCATACTCTCTTTCTCTCTTGATCTTTCACACCCTCTTTCGCTCTTGATTTCTCTCTCTCTCTCTCTCTTTCTCTCTCTTCATCTCTTTATTTTGCTTACTCATTAACATACTCTTACTCTAATCTCTACACCTTTTTCCATCTCTTTCTCCACCACACTTCCTTCTTTCTAGCTGTCTCTCTCCCTCTCCCTCTCTCTCTATTTTTTTTTTAATGGATACCAGGAACTGGAAGAGTTCCCCCTGAGCACTGCAACTGTTCAGCTTATTGTACTTTATCCCTGGCTCCATTTTTGGTGGCTCGCGACACGAGTGTGAATTTGAGCCCCCGGTGTTCTTCCATCGAAAAAACTCATGTTTGAAGTGAGTTGGGGCCAAATTCAGGGTCGCTGAGATCTGAGCCCGCCCTTTCCATTGATGAATGCCAATTTCTTTCAATTGCGGCCACCGGTCCTCTTACGAGTCAGAAAAAATTACAGAAGCGACGGTTGGGATCGAATTTAGACATATTTATGTATAGGTCGAAAGTTTGCCAGTAGCAAGTAAATTTACTTTCATGTTCAAAACCATACCTTGATCAAAGTGTGTTCGTATGATGTACTTACACGTCGAAATCTATGGTCGCAATTATAAAGAAAATATTTGAAATTGTATACAACAGATCTATCATTAGCAGTACACTTTATAATTGGCTATAGATTATAGAACCATATAGGCTATGGAATGATTTTATAGAAGCACATTTACAGGTCCTTGCAGTTTTAAGAACTAGTAATGTTTGATCTGATTGAAAAAAATCATATTATTATTTAGCATACTTGAAAAACATAGGGTTATAAATTGTTAATGATTGCAAATTGCAAATAGATTTTTATTGGCCAGTGTTTACTGTCTACATTTTTTCATTGTAGATCTCTTATACTAAAAAAAACTGCGAAGGCTGATCAAATTTTAGGAAAATAGGCTTTGAGTTATCAAAAGCCAAAGAACCATAGTTTGGAATAATTCAAAAGGAGTTTTAATAAATACCCAATAAGATAAGAATATATCAAGCTTGAACATTAGACATCTTTGATATTTGAATTTTATTTTATTGACCTAGATATCATGAACTGCTTTCAACTTTTTGTTTATTTCTTAATGCCTCTGTATTCCGCGGCCAATCAGGCGCTCCTCTTTACATAAATTATAGATAGTAAATTTATCTTAAAGCAGTAAATTCAACAAAACAGGACAAATAATAATTAAGGCAATACATACCGCCAAAGTTGAAGAATTTCGTGCTTTCTTTACCAAACCGAATCCGAGAATCAATCAACAAAACAAAAGGACGAGTAGCCGTTTATTTAATTGTTTTCAGTCAATAAAATTGAAAAACTGATTGAATTAAACATCAAATATTATCAGAACCAAGGAAAAAATTCAAAGCGGTTGTAATTATATTTTTTACGAAATGGAAAGTGGGAAGGTAATACGGCGCTACTAGGCAAACCAGTAATTCTTCGCTTACTTCACAAACTGTTGAACACTTGCGCCGTGAGCCTGCAACCATTGAAACGTATTACTTATAACGATAATAATATTTTGTGTTTTGATTAAAAATAATATAGTGTTTTTATTACTTATTGTTAAATGCATGTTAAAAATTTGTGTTTGTAGTATATCCACTGTTATATGATTTTTCTCAGATAAATAAAAAAGCAGTATTGTACAGTGATTTGATCCTTCGTCCGGTAGAGATTATGCTGAAAAAATTAATGAACTCTGTTTAGTATTTTTGTAAATTTATTTATTATTATTATTATTTTGGTTGAAGTCTGTACTAGCTTAGTCCTGCCACAGCGCGAAGAGTTAATTTTATATATTTAAAATTTATGAATAGAAAATAAACACTATTTTTCTTGAGTAAAACTTAATTGTAAAAAGACTAACATAGAACTTTTAATCAAAGTAAGTGACCCGTTGGTAAATGTAATTCCGTTTGCGCTCGGGGTTGAAGTAGATTGATCTTCGGCCGTGTAATGAAAAGGATGTTGAGTGAAGTAGGGACGTGAGAGCTTGACACACACCATCTGCATCCCCTGCGTCCAACTTTTTCGTCCTATAACGGAAAAACATTACAAAACATATTTACCTTAATCCGCTTTCGCTTAAGAAACTGGCCATCCCGGTGACCGTGTATTTTTTGAACTCGGATATTTTTTTGACTAGAGTAATCTAGCTGGGAAACATATCAGCCAGACTAAAAAAAAACGTAAATTGCATATATATATATATATATATATATATATATATATATATATCATATTAGACGTTTTAAACCGATCGATAAGATTTAAAAATCATAAAACATCTATCATCCAACATCAAAAAATTCAACTAACCACAATTTTTGAAAAACTAATTGCATTTAAACTAACCATGGGTGTGTTTTTATTTGTATGAAATTTGTATCCGCATCTAGAGATGCACCAAACAGAAGATATATATTATGTTGATTAAAAAACATACTTGTTCCTATCTGTGCGTAAGTATAATTTAAGTTACATATTGAAAATTAAATTTGACAGGACAAATATACCAATCTTTACTTGGTACTAAGAAATATTTAGTTGGCACTAAGACAGGATTACCGTTCTATATTAGATTTTATATCTTGTAGGATTAAAAGAGAGTTACAATGAAGAACGTACCCTTAGCCTACAAGTTCGGATGGTGGAATAACCTGAGCAACATAATGGTCACAAATGTCACTTATGTGTTCTTGGATTGCCTCTGTCGCTAGATAGTTTGACGAAAGAAGACTTTGAAGCCGAGATTTCGTATTTCCATGCAATGAACCTTTCTAGCTTATCATATTTTTTCTATGTTGAACCGGCACACGGGCACTACTGGGTCTGTCTTCACTCGCGGGTTTTTTGTTTGAGTTATTCAAACGCGTTTCGGCATTACGCCATCTTCAGTGAAAAACTGTCTGTCATTCAGTCTGAGTGGGGTTTATATATTGTTGCGTCCGTCGCTTGTCGCTGGGGGCGTTGCGTTAGGGGGCGTGGTCTCCGTGCTCGTTGGTCGGTCTTGGTGGCGGTTATTTTCATTGTCAGTTATTGTTTGTGCGTTGTAAGTTTTTTGTTTTTTCCTGGTGTTGGTTGCGATGTTTTGTTCTTCTGAACGTTTTCGTTTTTTGTTATGGAGTGTTTTTAGTGGTGTGAAGGTGGTGTGTGATTGTGAGTTTGTTTGTGCGTTTATAAGTTTTCCGTCTTTAAGTGTTATTTGTTTGTATATCTCGAGGTTCTCCAGTATGTTTAGTTTTCGTCCTTTTTGTGAACTAGATGGCGTAATGCCGAAACGCGTTTGAATAACTCAAACAAAAAACCCGCGAGTGAAGACAGACCCACTAGTGCTCGTGTGCCGGTTCAACATGAGTTCGCCAACTCGCAGACCAAACCCCATCATCTACTATATTTTTTCTAGTTCCTAGTTCAATTGACTGGTACTTTTCTAAAAAAATGAGGACGTTGATTGCAGCAATTCTTTTCCTTGATCTTCTTGAAATTCTAGGTAATATCTCCATTGAGTGGTTGCCTCTAATCAAAGATAATATGGAAGGCTGTTTCTTTCTTAAAACTGCAGGTCATCAATGACTAAACCCTTCTGCGTAGATGTTTTCTCAGATAGCAGTGACTTGTTTATAGTTTTATCACTACCCTCAGTTTTACTTTTTTCTAGTTTAGCAATTTGGAACATTTTCCTGTGACTCCTCGTGTTCGTCCACTTCTCTTTTTTTTCTCGATGCATTATGAGATAAAGGATTCTATATTTGATCTTGTTGTCCCAATAATTGGTTCATTCACATCCGGATGAGAAGGAGCAATTGGGGAGGTGTTCAATCGTCCAGATACTTTTCTGCCATTGGCTTGACACAGATAACTTTTCGAAATCTAATTTTTGTAAATCTTTGAAGTATTGATTTTTAACCTTTCTAACGACTAAATAATGGAAGTTGCCTTGTATTGGGAAGAATTAATGGAATGATTGGAACAGGAACAAATGGAATTTGGAAATCGCAAATTTCCTAAAATAAGTGAGAGGTTTAAACGGTATTTTATTAGAACATTGCCTGCCAATATTAAAATATATGTTTTGTTCTAAATATAAACATTCTATCATTCTGCTTACATACAATTGAGCAATAAAAAAATTGTAGGATGTCTTGTTACTTTAAATCAAAAAGAATAGAAAAATTAGACCGTCAATGAACAGTATACAATTTAATGCACTGCAGTTTCGGACTCTCACATTTTAAATAATAAGTATAGAAGTTAAAAATTAATTATTCGTTTCTTTCGTGCATTTTATATATGTTTTTCTGACGTTGATTCGAGAGAACAAAACAAAAAGCAACTTTTTTAGTCAAAAAGAGATTACTTAAATGTATTAAAATATATTTTTCTTCATTGAAATTAAATGTTTTATAACCCAACGGTTTCGAACATTTGTATATGAAATGCAGGAAAAATGATTTGTACCAAGTGAATTTTCTTATTAAGGTTAATGGCAAGCAAACCATTTAAAAATCCTGACATTTCCTTAAACCTCGGTTCTCAACATTTAATCAAAAAGTTTCAAAAATAATGTAATTTTTTTTATAATTGAACTAGAATAACGTTCAATACTGCTTCAAGGGAGTCAGTCGGAATCATGAAAAAACAAAAGACTCATCGACGTTTAGGAGAGTTACGTCTTTATTAAATTAATACGGTGTTAATCCAAGCTATAGTTACGCAATTAATTGTCGCTGCGGACATCTGAACTTGATGCAATACGTGGTTAACAACAAACCGATATGCCGTCGTCTTGTCGTTTGCTGTATCGGCCACGATACAATCATGATTGATGTCTATGACACACACATGGCCAACGCTGTTCCTGGTAAGAGGGGCAAGCCGGCCATCAATTTTGGAACAGAAGGCATCGATCCGCTAATTTATGAATAATATAAATTAACTATGAACCTACATTATGTATAAATGGATTTTATCCATAGTACAAAATTTGCAATGACCCAAAAGTCGGTGTAATCTTTCGAGAGCTTTATTCTTATGTCTGTAGATTTCTTTATACTATCGTTTTGTAACTATTCTTACCATTTAAGAACTACTATTAGTTTAATTTGTAGTTCTTGAGCTGTTTTCTAAAGATTCTATTCTATCCTATTTTAATATGTAGTATTCAGTATAGGCTTTCACTTTTGTTTACTTTGCCATCTTCTTTATCTCTAAATTTATGTTTCCGTCTTTATCTCTTTCTCTCTTTCTCACTCTTTCACACACTCTTTCTCTTTCTCTATTTCTAGTATTATTCTAACCCCCTTCTTTGAATCGTTTGCGTTCTTTCGTTCTTTATTGTTTTAAAAGTAACTATTATGAAGCTTTTCCTGTCACTCTAGTTAGCTGTTTGCGTCTATTGGTGCTAAATTAGATAACAGAAATAACTAATTACATTTCTCTCTCTCTCTCTCTCTCTCTATCTCTCTCTCTCTCTCTCTCTCTCCATCTATCTATCGAGTTATCCATCTATCTATCTATCTAACTATTTATATATATATATATATATCTATTTACGTATCTACCTATTTATCCATCTATACAACTATCTATCTATCAATCTACGTATGTGGCTATTTTTTATCTATCTATCTACCTATCTATATATCTATCAACGTACCTAGCCATTTATCTACGTATCTACCTTTTTATCCATCTATACAACTATCTATCTATCAATCTACGTATCTAGCTATTTTTTTATCTATCTATGTATCTATCTACCTATCTATATATCTATCTATCAACGTACCTACCCATTTATCTACGTATCTACCTACTTATCCATCTATACAACTATCTATCTATCTATCTCTTTCTCTATCTCTATCCTCTCTTTCTCTTTATTTGTTCTTTGTCTTCTTTCTTCATCAGTCCTTTTTATTTACTTTTATATTGATTTGCCTCGTCTCATGATTATATGACATATTTATCTCGCTTTTATCCACCCATCTTTCTCACATTCACTCTTTCTCTCACTCGCTCTCTCTTTCTCGCTCTCTCCCTCGCGTTCTCTCGCTCTCGTTAAAAGAGATTGTTCGCGATTTTTTAATCGCGATCATTAAATAGAACGATATTCATTCATTCTTATATTTTTATCCTTCTCCCTTTCTTTCGGTCTCTCTCCTTCTATCATCTTTCATCAATTGCGTTTGTCGCATTTGTCTGAGTATATGATCGTTGTTTTTCCTGTCTGTTTCTGTGATATCACTTCACTCTCCTAACTTTTTTTGTTTTCTACCTCGCTCTGTTTTCACGAGAATCGGTTTTTGTAGTTCTTGTTTCCACTAATCAATCTCTCTCACTTTCCCTCTTAATCTCTCTCTCTCGTCCTTTGTTAGAAAATAATTGGTCATTAATATAAATAGGAAAGTGGCATCCTATATTAAAGGATATTGGCGTAATTAAATTATAGCAAAAATGAGAAACGGTTAGGCTTAACAATGAATGGTTTGTCCTTGTGGTAGGTTAATTATTAAAATAAGACTTGAACGTTTTTACACGCTACAAGTTAAATAGAACGAAATTCACCTGTTCCGATTTGTTTATAAAACATTGATGTCTGATTTGGTAAAGTCCATTATCGAGTTGGTCCTTGTAACTTCGGGACCTACGTGCTGGCTGTGTCTAGTGATGCCTGTGGCTTCTCAGGGGAATAGCGATATCTCGATCCCGCGGTGGAACAATCGTACAATCAGTAGGACGACAAGCCGGCCGATTTTGTTACAAACGAGGCCCCTTCTCGTCGATAATTTGTGGGCTTCCGAGTCTACGACGTCAAACACCAAAAATCAATCCCCCATTGTCCCCTTAACCGACTCCCCTCGGCCGATTTCACATTTTCCTCGCCCCTAGAACGCGTTAACAATACACTGCGCAGTATGCAACGGTGTATTATTAAATGGGCCATTGTACCGCTTAGATTGAGTGAAACCGGAACCAAGTTTATTTAGTTCTCGCTTTTAAATGCTCGGCCGACCGTCGACAATTTTCCTTTGTTTACAGCTATGGATATTCTACATGCTGCATAGCCTGCCTACTGAATTCCTGATAACTTTCTCTTTTAAACCGCAACGTACGATTTTTGACATGGCAGTAAATCGTAAATCAACTGTGATATATTACCCACAAAAATGCTTTTACCAGAATAATTTGCAAAATCTAAAACATTATCTCTCGTTAAACCAATATGTGGTATTTACTGACCGTTAGTTAATGATTATTTGGAGATCGTTAGATAGGGTCTGGTGTGACTTAGTGTTTAGAAAAAATATTTTCTTTATCGTGACAATGTTTCGACCTTTATTGAGATTATTTTCAGGGTCTGGGATTTATAAATATTATTTAAATTATACCAATACACGTAGGATGTGCAAAAAAGTGAATTTATGCAATACTAGATTTTAGAACATTAGTTTAGATGTGGCATTATTGGGTGTTTGTTGAGAGTACCAGTGAGATATTGATGTTTTATATTTATACACGTTGAATTCATCATCATCACATAACACAAAATATAGAAAACTACCATTACATTCTTTACAACAAACATTTCTGCATGGTCTAATTCTTCAAAAATTTAGCTTTACTTTCTCTAATTATCCCCGTCTATATAATCCTGAAAGGATGATCAGGCCGAACCATTACCCATTCTTTCCCATTGTCGGTTCCTTTTACCTCAAAGAAGCCGAGTTCTCATATAAAAAAATGTTTTCTCTCCCAACTTCCTTCCCCACCCCTGCAAAATCCAACGTATATAAACATCAAACAGCAATATCTATCTCACTGGCACTCTCATCGCGACACGCAAGAATGGCACAATTACACAGAAGAAAAACACTTTGAGTGAGTAGAAATACTTTGATTGAATATATAAAAAATATATTTTGCATTGTATAAATTCACTTTTTTCACATCCTACACGTATTTGTATAATCTAAACAATGTTTATAAATCCCAGTTCTTGAAGATGATCTCAACAAAGATCGAAACGTTGGCACGATAAAGAAAATTTTTTTCTAAAACCTTTGTCACACAAGACCCTCATCTCACGTTCTCCAAATAATCGTTAAATACAATAAAACTTCAAATTATCGACATAATAAGTCTCAATCATGCTGATAAGATACGACAAATATACGATGCATTCATTTTAGAAAAATTATTACAATTATTGATTACGTTTATTAAATGTTTACTTGTTGGTTATTATATAATTTATTATTGTTCTTATGGAACATGTCATACGATCGCTAAGGTCTTCTTCGTCTGCCTATTCGCGCATTGTTGGTCTGTCGGACATATTTACTGCATGACGTGTGTAACATTTAGTGACCGTTAATTAATGATTATTTAGAGATCGTGAGATGCGGTCAGGTGCGATGTATATACGATCATTTTCAGAGCCTGGAATTTATCTATAGTTATATCTTATATGTATTTGTATAATTTAAACAATGTTTATAAATCCCATGCCTTGGAGATGATCACAATATAGATCGGAACGTTGGCCCGATAAAGAAAATAATTTTCTAAGCCTACACCACACCAGAACGCAACTCACGATCTCTAAGTAATCAACTCCGTTATGTTTATAATTGTGTACTTTATCATTCATAGCGGCCAACCAAGCAATTGATAAATTATACGAATGATCAGACAGCACGTTAATCACGATAATGTATCATGCTAACAGAAGAAAAAAATATCAATATTGTACTAAAGTCACATTTTGTAGTACAGTGCCTACTCATATTTTGATAACAATATAATTGGTAGAACTGGAAGAAGGCTGCATAATCATCTACCCTACTTATAATCCAGATCAGTTTCATCTTATCTTTCAATGTCCTTGGCCCATATATGCTTGAGAATGTTAATTAAGGTGAATATTTGCTCAACGTGCTATTTTTCAAAAAATCATTATAATTTTGAAAAATTATTGTTTTCTGTCAGTATTACGTTACTATTTTAAAACACTTGCTTCATGGAGAAAACAAATTTTGCTCCGTAGCTTTTTTTCTTGTTTCTTTCTATTGAGGAAATACAAATCTTTACCATATAGGACTCCGCATGGATAAACTTTTCTCAAATGCTGTTCAATAAAAGTTTCTAAAATCTTAGTGTATTACAGAAATGTCAAAGATTTACGGATCACAATATTTTCGTAAAGTTATTTTAATGAAACAAAAATCGGAATTTTAGAAAAAACTGTTTGAATTTAGCAACATTTTTTTAAAATAAACTACACATTTTAAAAATTCGTTAGCCATAACTCATCGAAAACGTTTATCTAGTGTATGTAAAAATTAATTATCAAAATCTGTTCATCATTCAAAACTTCATGTGTACAACACGTGATTTTTCAGGACAGGCTAAAACTGAAAAGTTAACAATTTTGAAAGTTGGAATCCAGGACAATCTTTGATGGTTCACGGAATAGTTAATTTATATTAAAATAAATAACTATTGATTTCTCGGCAGACCAACAAACATAATTTCCCTCCTAACTTTTGCACCTTTATCGAGTTTTTTCTTGAGATGGGTCTTGTGAAATGATCAGGATGATGTGCTCAAATAGGCAACTATGTTGTTTATCGGAAACTGTAAATTGAATACAAGAAGAAGGCAAAAAATAACGTAAATAATTCGTTAAAGCCAAAAAGAAATTGGAAGATGCAAGAAAATGCATGTATACGAGAAAGCTCAAGGCTAATCATAAGAGTTTTTTGATATATATATATATATATATATATATTACATTTGTATACTAAAAACATCAATATTTTTATTGTTAGATTTATATAAATTTTTTTAAACATTTGCCCAGTTTTTAGTAAATAATTTCAGTTTTTTCTCAATTATTATTTCGTTTAAATTAAAAATTTCTTTCTCTTTTGATTTTTTTCTCAATATTTCTAAAATATTCAAAAAGAGTTGAAAGATAAAAAAGAAATACAATACGAAAATGACCTGTTGACCCAGAAAAAGCCTTGATACTCCTTTTAGTTGCTTCTAACAAATCAATGACAGCTGAATTTAATAATTTAAAAAATATTTCTAATGCTCGGAAAATAGTTATGACAACACCGTTAGATGGAGAAAAGGGTAAACAATTTTGTTAACTATTTTTCTTTTACCGTTATGTAGTATTTATTTAGAAATAGTGAGATGCGGTCTGGTGTGATGTAGGTTTCAGAAAACATTTTCTTTATCGTGCCAACGTTTCGATCTTTATTGAGATCATCTTCAGGGCCTGGGATTTACAAACATTGTTTACATATAACAATTACATTTTGGATGTGGAAAAGTGAATTTATACAATGCAAAATATATTTTTTATATATTCAATCATAGTATTTTTCCACTCACTCAAAATGTTTGTCTTCTGTGTAATTGTGCCATTCTTCAGGGAAGGATGTCGGTATAGAAAAGACATTTTTGTATAAGGCGTCGGCTCCTTTGAGGTGAAAAGAGCCGACGAAGGGAAACAATGTGTTGGTAATGTGTTCGGTCAGATTATCATTTCAGGATTATATAGAAAGGGATAAAATTAGGAAAAGGAAAGCTAAATTGTTGGGAAATTACACTATGTTAAAAATATTTTATGTGTGGAATGTAATATGATGATATAGGTATGTTATCTATATTGAATTTGATTAATGATATTAGCGTAGCTGCGACTGAGTTTACATGAATCTGTTCTGTAATTGATGCTGTGTTTATCTCTGTTGATATAAACCATTTCTAAGAAATTACGTATATGTTTGTTTTGTTCTGTGTGTAATACTTTTGGATTTTAGAAGTCGAAATTGTGTTGGCGTTCAAGATGGTGGGTAGCGAGTGCTGTAGATATGTTGCTTTACCATTACCAACACATTTTTTCCCTTCGTCGGCTCTTTTCACCTCAAAGAAGCCGACGCCTTATACAAAAATGTCTTTTCTATACTGACTTCCCCACCCCTTCAACATCCAACGTATATAAACACAAAATAGCAAAATCTCACTGGCACTCTCGACACGACTCGCAAGAATGGCACAATTACACAGAAGACAGACACTTTGAGTGAGTAGGAATACTTTGTTTGAATATATAAAAAATATATTTTGCATTGTATAAATTCACTTTTCCACATCCAAAATGTAATTGTTATATGTAAACAATGTTTGTAAATACCAGGCCCTGAAGATGATCTCAATAAAGATCGAAACGTTGGCATGATAAAGAAAATGTTTTTCTGAAACCTACATCACACCAGACCGCATCTCACGATTTCTAAATAAATATCGATTAACGGTCACTAATCACCACATACGTTATGTACGCGTATATGTTACGCGTTGCCATGTTTAGTAGATTATTGTTGATTTCAAAACTCTAAATTGGTAATTTTGGTATTCCTTTGATGTTCATTTATTTTTAAAGAAACCTAATTATCTTTACCAGGTACTTTTTAAAAATAAAATATTTTTGTTCACAGAGAATTTTGTTCTGTTGAAGGGTGTTTCAAATCCATTAACCACGGTTCCTCCGATTAACCCTCTTTTCATTGTTAATGTAATGAATAACTTAATGGCCGGGTGTCGTTTCCTTTGCAAAGGAGTGAAATCTATGGTATGAATCATCAATGACAATTTGTATGTGTAATTAGTATACGTGAATTATATCCAAATCGTGGGGATTGCCATATGCGAGGGTGAAGCGGAGCGGACCGGCTTTCAAAGGGCTGGGGTTCCACTATTCAAACACGGTTTGGCCCTCTCGACTCTTTTTGTACAAATAAAACTTAAGGGGCGAACCCTTATTTTCAGCCCCGCCACTTTTCTTATTTGAACAGATGGCCGTTAGAAGCGAATTTCAATCGGGTTTGTCAGGAAAAAAGTGTCAGTCCTATGGGCTTGGTGACGCATTTAGGAAATCGTCTCCCTACTGGGGAAAATCCCAAAGGAATACGGAAATCGATTATTTTAATTGTCCGTATTGTAAATAGGTATTCGGTGCGTCAACTCTTGGAAAAAATAACAACTAAAACAGCACACGTAGCCAGTACATATTTTCTATCTTGTTAAAAGTATCTTTCCAATCTTACATTTTCATTTTTCAACTGTCACATATCGGGTCAGTCTACTCGCGTGTCTTTACGTTAAACAAGTTCGGCTTTACACCATATTCAGTGAAAAACTGTCTCCAGTAAATGACCTAGTGGAAGTTAACAGAATCGCAGAACAACACCTTACTACTGTATTCCCCAGAGTTTACAAGATGCTAATGATCCAGATTTCTTAATAAAATAATGTCATGACTTACGTTTGGGAGGAGACATGATAAGTTATCTACCTACGAGAAGGAAGACGAACACATTTTGAAGACAACATTTTATAAAAAATTACTTAAATTGAAAGTGCGAGGTGCGACATTAGAAAGAATTATGAGCTACCAGAAATATCAGCAGAGTTACTAACCACCAATTAAAAATCTAGATTATCTTTGTTGATACTTGTCGCGAGTAGACGCTCTTAACAGTAACTAGTCAATTCCCAGTTTGATGGAAGGTAAGATTCGAACGGTAAATAACAAATCAATATTACTTGAACACTAGACGAAAAATCTATTTGAGTATATTTTCCGATCCAACAGAAAGTATTCGATACATGATTCGATACCAAAATTACGCGGTATAGAAAGAAAATATTTTACTCATATCGATTGGGAACGCACGTCACTAACACTAGAACCATAAAAAAAGTAACTCTCACTACCTCTGTTTGGGGAAAAAAGGATTATGGATGGTTACATGGTTTTTCAATAAATAAATACATTTAGATTATCTTCCTGTACACCGATAGGTACATGTTGCGAAATTATGGTCCCAGATAAAACTATCCAGAATAATAAGCCTTACTTTTGTCCATCACTGATTTACTGAGTATATTTTTGTTAATGCTATTTCCCACATCTAGGTGGATTGGAGAACTTCTAAGAACTAGAATAGCTGAAACAAATATAGAACAACAAAAGGATGTCCTCAAGGAGGGATATTATCACCTCTCTTATGGAGCCTAACAGTTGATGAACTGCTCGAACCCTGAACCGCTCAGGAATAAAATGTCAGGGATATGCAGATGACATAGTCCTGACAGCCAGGGGAAAATTCGAGGAAATCCTCTGTGATATAATCCAAGAGGGACTGAAAATCACAGAAGAATGGTGTAAAAGTGCAGGCTTGGGAATCAACCCAAACAAAACAACTATAGTCACTTTTACACTGAAAAGAAAGCTAGATCACATGAAAGTAATCAAATTAAACAACACTGTGATAGAAATCAAAAATGAAGTCAAATATCTGGGCATCATACTAGATAAAACACTAACGTTTAAGAAACATATCAGCTCTATCATCACAAAGGCGACACGAGCTCTGATGGTGTGCAGAAGAATGGCAGGAAGAAACTGGGGATGTAGACCAGAAACCCTGTTATGGATGTACACCATGATAGTAAGACCTTTACTTACATACGGAGCTATAGCATGGGCTGATAAAGCGGAACAAACAACAAAAGGAAAGAACTCTCAAAAATACAGAGACTTGCATGCATCTGCATAACGGGAGCAATGAGAACATGTCCTACAATTAACATGGAAAAGATATTGGGACTAATCCCCCTACATCACATGATAGAAAGGACAGGACAGAAAACTATAATTAACATCACTAGAGGGAAACCTCCAACAGGAATAAAACTGAAATGGAGAGACAGAAACAAACTGTGGAAAAACCATCCTTCACTCATGGCTCCAAGAGACGACATGAACAGGAGGTTTGAATTTAACCATAAATTCCGAATACATCTGGGCACCAAAAAGGAATGGGAAAGAGAGGGAAATAACTCCCTCAAAAATGGCACCATCCTTTGGTACACAGATGGATCTAAAACACAGGAAGGTACGGGGGCAGGAGTGTTCGGACCCGGAACCAAATACTCAGAACCCATGGGAAAGCACACCAGTATCTTCCAAGCTGAAATTCATGCAATTGAAAGATGTATCCAATTCAATCTAAATAAAGGATACAAAAACAAGAATATAGCTATCATGTCAGATAGCCAAGCAGCCATCAAAGCACTAAGCTCAAATACCATTAGTTCAAGGATGGTGCTGAACTGCAAAACCAAATTAAATACATTAGGCTCGCAGAATAAAGTCAGCCTCTGCTGGGTCCCAGGACACATGGGAGTAGAAGGTAATGAGAAAGCGGACACCCTGGCAAGAAAAGGGGCTGCCACACCGCTAATAGGACCTGAACCCTTCTGTGGAATAGGAACACACACTATCAACGAATACCTCAGACAGAAGGATAAAAAGAAAATGAGCGAACTTTGGAATTCACTTATTGGACACAGACAATCCAAGAATCTTCTAACCAACTTTGGCAGGAAAGAAATCACAGAATGTGTCAAAGGAAGCAGGAACAGACTGCGAATCCTAACAGGATTCCTGACAGGACACTGTAGATTAAATGGACATATAAAGAAAATTGGAATAATCCAAGATGGCACATGCAGATTCTGCAAAGAAGCAGAAGAGAGCATACCATACCCTGAAATATTACATCTACATCTATCTACATCTAATGCTATTTCATCTACCATACAATGTTAATCCTTTAATTTTGTTCAATATTTATGTATTACTTTCTTATTTAGTTATTAACAGTTTATTTATATTTATAGTGTTTATATTTCTCAGTAAATTAAAAAAAAATTGTTTTTAACCATCTAGATATAGTAATATCTAATATCTGAATCACGAATGAATTGAACCTTTTTTTTAAGATAACAAATTATATAAAAAAATTATATTTGCAAAATCAAAAGGATTATTAGTAGAATTTCTTCCAGTTCCGAGCCAAATCAGTCAAGGGTCATAAAGATGCAAAAGGCTCGCTCACAATATTAATTAAAAGACATTCTCTGAAGTATTCATGAACCGGGAGTCTTTCCCTAATGAAACTGCAGAAATGTCTTTCATTAGTGAACAACCGGCAAGAGTAAAATTGCTCTTCTTCAACAATTCGGCGTGATATAAATTAATAATTACGTTAAATTCCAACTGTTATCCCGTCCAATTAGTACTTTTTCCGTTTTTAATCCGGTCTCGAATGGGGAGGAGTGTTTGATATATCCTACATAGGGCTGGCCCCATGATTAGCCCGTGTAAATGCTTCAGTCTGCTTTGTCGGCCCAGAAGTTTGCTTCTGTAATTTCAGCTTGAAACGGTCCCTCGAAGTTTATTCGAGTAACAAGAGCCCGGGGCCACCGCATTGCTTTGCGTAAATTTAGAAATAATCCGGCTTCAATTCAGAGGAGAAGCTTTATTTAATTATATGGACTACACGTGGATAACCATACTTTGTATATCTCCTTTATAAATTAGATATGAAAGGTTTATAAATAATTACATGTTCAGTGTGGCTTAGGGCGTGAATATCAATTCGTATAATTATTAATTACTTTATATGTGCCATGTGCCTGGTTTTACTATTTGTAATTTTATACTGTTCATCTTTATATTTCTTTCCATCAAATTAAAAATATCTCTACTATAAAACTACAGAATAAATGAAAAATTTCTATGTTAAAAATGAGGAAACGTTAAGAAAAAATTGCTAGTAATTTTTTACAGGCATCACACTCACAGTTAACTGCATAAACACCCTACGCGTATTTTCCTTAAATAAGGAAAGTAGTGTAAATAATTTACCAGAAATCAAGAAACACTCTTGTTGCTTGTAGAAATAAGATTACTGATTGTAGAAATCAAATGTCATCCCTGTTTACGCAAGCCTATAGCAACATAATAGTGAAACTAGTCCCATAATTAGCAAAAACAAAGTGATTAGTACGAATTATTGATGGTTGTATAATGTCTATTTAAATAATCAATTTCTAAGTCTTTCTATGGTACAATTTAGCTAATAAGAGAAAACTGAAAAGTTCTTTTATAGTACAACTTTTCCTGTAAAGAAATAATCCTAATATACATGTATTTTGCAAACCCTTAAATTTCTTCTCAAAAAGCAAAAATGTCATGTGTGAAAACTTTTATGTTTTACAATTATATGCTGCAAAAACCAAAATTAAGCATCAAACAGCATAAGTGTCAAACATAATACATGCGTATTATGATTTGATAGTTAGGTGAGAGACCAACTAGCCTTTCCTCCGTGCTAAATGCACAATCCAAAACAGTCCTTTCAAGTAAGAAAAAGTAAAGAACTGAGAGTTAAATAGTGGTTGTTTTAACTAAAACAATATGCTTCTTGAAGAATAATTAAGTATGACAACGATTATTGAAATAATCTATTTCCATATGTTGCAATGTTTTCGTGAAAATTAAAAATATTTTATGGAACAATTGATGCTACGGAACGGTTAACCTTTTCCGTAATAAACTTATTTGTTGCATAACTCTAAATTAGGTATACACATAAGTATTTTTACTGGACAAATACGTGAGAAATCAACTATTCAACCATGCCTACATTGCTGATTAAAGAACAATCCAAAATGGTTCTTTTAAGTAAGCAAACCGATAGGAACTAATATATAGCTAGTGCCTCCATTAGCAAACATATAATGAGTAGTAGAGAATTATTAATTATTAATATTTTTCTGAAACCTACATCACATCCGACCGCATCTCACGATATCTGAATAACTATCGATTAACGGTCAGTAATCTCTACACATTATTAATTGTGGAGTAAGGATTATTGAAATAATCAACTACCAAAAGTTAATAGAAGAAAAAGTGTGAAGTTCTTTCATGCTACAACGGGTGTTATAATGACAAAGTATGGGACTACTTTTATCTAATAAACACGTATTTTTTGAAACCTTAAAGCTCAAAAAGCAAAAAAAAAATCATATGTAATGCATTTAGGTTTGACAAATACGTGAAAAATCAACTATGCTGCCATTGTCTTTATATGCAGAATCCAAAATGGTGTTTTTAATTAATTGACTATGCCTGTATAGTTTAGTGTCACGAATATAAGGAAAAAACAACAAGTTACGACGTTCATAGAATTTAAGAATCGATCAATTTTGCACATGGGCATCAAACTTAAAATTATAATTTCTGGGATTCCATCGCCCTTGGACAGCCAGATTTATTCATAAAAACAAAGTGATCCGTTCAAGTCACGCTTAGAAAACTGACAATTCTGAATAATATCAACTGGTGAGGTGAGGAACTACTTTTTGTTAGGTGGAAGGATGCAGTGAAATACTTAGAAGTATATGTTGATAGTAACGAACATCCTTCCAAGGAGTAAACCTCAGGTGTCACGATTAGAGAGCTCCCATCTAATTTTAAGCTTAATATTAGCAAATACTTGATCAATATAGAAGGCGCTATAGCCAGACGACACACGGTGCTTTGTCAGAGTAAGGAAATCTAGAGGTAATTTGATTGATTGGAACTAGCTAATAAAATGAAAAAATCGTCCTGTTTGTGCTAAGAAGGCAGTACTGGCTTGGATTCTAACAATCAGTCTTTGATGAATATAGATGATGAGTTGTAATACCTGGAAGTACACCAATGGAATGTAAATAACATTAACATAAAAGCCGTTGGAACGAGTGAAACCTCAAGTCTTAGTATCCTCTTCCCCTTCTTTTATCCTAAGTATCAGCAACATGCCGGGATCTACATCGACGGCACTATACCTTGATGACGGTGTTTTACCAGAGTAAAGAAATCTTGAAAGGCACAGTGAGTTAATAGTTTCAATGAGAGCTGTTGATCGTTAATCATTGTCTGAAAGTCAATCGAACAGCTAAGAAACTTTACCGATGAAATTCTCTTAAAACAATGTTACTTAACAAAGTTAATTTTAAACAAAAACATTTGAAAGAAGCTCCTCACTGGTAGCACTCCATATTATTCATTTAAATAAATTTACATTGCATTTATTTTGTACCGCTGTCTTTATTCGACACAAGATCTTAAGGCAATTGTGTAAGATTCGTGTAAGATTTAATAGTATACTGCGGGATGGAAGCTGTTGTAACAAACTAACACTAGGTTTACCTAGTGGCTTAAGTGATTAGGAGGGTTTTGTAAATAATTTTCTATCTGATAGACATAGTACCATATACAGGGTGTTGGCCCCCTCGTGTTACAAATTTTGCCAGTAGATCCTTCATTCAATATGGAACCAAAAAATTAACTATGGTCCTATAGCCAAGTGTGTGTAATTACCATAGAGCCAACCTCCATCTTCGCCAAAGATGTTACTCAATTCACTATCTTCAAAATGGTATTAGGCCTTGAAAGATATAGTGAATATTTTTTCTTATTTTTTAACATTTCACAACCTTGATTCAAGTAAACAATGATAACTCCAATGTGTGGTGTTTCGTAACCGTTAGTCAATGATTATTCGGAGATCGTGAGATGCGGTCTGATGTGACGTATTGTAAAACCTACGTCACACCAGACCGCATCTCACGATCTCTGAATGATAACTCCATTCCTTAAATGTTTTCGACAAATACGTTGATACCATTGAAAACTACGTTAAATTTCCAATGAGATGTGATCAAACTAAATATGTAAACGTTGGTAAAATAAGCGTTTTAGTAACTAGAAATATTATTTTTTTCAAAGTTGAAAAATTTACTATAGTGATTCTAAATTACTATTTCCAAACCTAGAGACCAGTAAATTTCAGAAAACTCCATTTAATAACATTTTCAGTGGTGTAATTGCTTTTTTAATTACTTTTCCAAAGGTGGGACAGTTCCATGACCACCGAGATCTCCTGACCTGACTCCCACTAACTATTTGGGGGATTCATGAAGAGTGAAGTTTACCATACGGAAGTATCAAATGTTATCATTTTAAAGCAACAGATCCTGTCATTTGCTGGAGTACTTAAATCTAAATTAACTTTTCGAGTTACAGTGGCTCGTTCGTGCATTGAGGATGGTGGAGAGCATTTCCAACCAAACTTAAAAAAAACGTTTAATAAATTCATTCAAAATTTTATTTTTTTAATCTTTCCACCTTACCACGGTTTTTTCTTTTCGTCCATCAATTTCTTCATCTTTAAAAAAAAGTAATTAAAAAAACAATTACACCCCCAAAATGGATATTAAATGAAGTTCGTTTTCTGAAATTTGCTGGTCTCTATGTTTGAAAACAGTAGTTTAGAATCACCATAGAATGTTTTTCGAACTTCTGGTTACTAAAACACTTATTTCACACGCGTTTACAAGTATATGGTTTTCAAAAGTATCAACGGATTTGTCCAAAACCTTTTATTTTGGAGTTATCTTTGTTTATTTGAAGCAAGATTGTGAAATTTTAAACAATCAGAAAAAGGGAAATGTCTCTGAAACACTTGAGATTGGGACTATTGTTAATTAGGACTTTTGGATCCATTTTCAATGTAGAATCTACTGGCAAAATTTGTAACACTCGTAACCAAACTACCGTATAATGAGTATATTTAGATTGTTTTGGATGGTTTAATTGCTCGTGTAAATTGGAGTATTTATGATTTTTTGAGTATTTTCGTATAGGCTGATTGAGTTCCTTGAATTTTTGAACGTTTTGCCATGCCCCAGTTAGTAGGTTAAGTTTCGGGTAAAGAAATCGCTTGTTTACCTGTGTCATGATTTACCTTTGTCAGTTAGCCTTAAAAGAGCTACTGAGTTATTAGTACTTCTAAAAAGTTGGTTGTGGAAATGCTCTACGAGGTAAATCTCTTGATATCGCACTTCGAAATATATCGATGGTATTGAATATTTTACCTGTGACCTTCAATACGGATGAGTGTTGATCGTTAATCAATATCTGAAATACCAGACTGGTTGCTAAACAATAAAAAGTTATATAAATGTTTACTCTAAGACATTCAAGGCCAAATATCATTTTGTGGATGGGTGACTTGGTTAAAATCCTAAGGCGGAGGTGGAGGATGGCTCTATGGCAACTACACACACTTCGCTGTAGGAAACTCACACGAATAAAATAATAAGCAAAGCATAGAGAACATTGCTACATCTTTTTCCGTTATAAACAAGAATGTTCTGCTGACGTAAGGTAGTAAAACACGGCGAGGAGTAATCAAAATTCACATCGAAAAATTTCCAATATTCAAAAAAAGGGTCTGATATTTGTTCTTAGTTAGGTCGGAATCATATGCTTAAATATTGATAATATCGGAGGGTTCATCGTTAAGAAGAACCCAAAGTACTATCTTCGTTCGTCCCTGGATCATATAAATTTCGGGAAATGAAGAAAACTTCCACTCCAACAAAACCTTCTTTCTTTAATATTTTATCACGTATTTATCTTTATTTATTACTATAAATTTAAGGTTTTCATTCATATTATTATGTAGAATAATTAAATTAATTAGTAAAACTGTTCTCATTACATGTTACATTGATATAAATTAAACTACAAGAAGCGTCAAAATTTACTATTAAAACTATGCTAACAAGTATTTTTCTTTTTAGTGCTTTTGTGCTTTTATGAAAATGTTTTTCTTCTGAAAAAGTTTTTTTATCCATTTTTATTTTTTTCTATTCCACAACACGGTAACAAGTATTTTACATATATATATATATATTTATTTTAAAGATTAAATATTTACTTATTTTATTACATTTTTATTTGATATATTTTTCATCAATTGTAATTATTTAGTTTTATTTAAAGCCTTTATGTGTATGTATTTATTAAACTTCATTTTATTGTAATATGATTTTAAGAAACACTACTCTTTTTAATTAATAAATTTGAATATAATATTTCTGTAACATTTTTTCTCTATCTGAAATTTCTATTTTAATAAAATTAAAATCATGTTTATTATGCGTTGAATGCCACGATAATTTTTTTTACGAGGGTTCGCAACAGCAGAGGTTATACCAACCTTGCTGCAGGGCTGCGGGATTCGTACCCGGGACCTTCACCTTATCTGATGAGCGCTATGTCAACGCCTAAAGGTCGATTCATATCTACCAGCACGTAGCGTGGCAGACACAAAAAACATCATTACATACAAAACATATAGGAACGTTCATACTTAGTGAACGTTTGCGGAGCGTGTCAGCGCTGACACGTACCAGCACCGGGCAGCATTGTCGCCGAGAATGTTTTGCTTGTGCTGGCACGTGTCTATGGTTGTCTGTTCTTGTCTGTGCAGTTCAATACGGTTAGTATGAACAGACAATATTTGTGCAATTGCAATAGCTTAGGTGCCTACCTATAATAAATTGCATTATAATTTTAATTATAATGTCCAGTGTAAACCGAACTTGCGCTAATCCGAATTCGGGCTTAAATCCGAATCGCCGATCAGTACATATTCAGGAATTTTTCAAATTTTATTTTACAAAATAAGTATAATAATAATATATAAGAAATATATAATATATATAAAATAATACTAATATTATGTATAAATAATAATAACAGTATTTTAAGAATATTATATATTATATGCGATGAAATGTACGTAATTTGTAATACACGGATGTGGAAAGAATCCTGTCCATTGGTTTTCTGAAGAATTCATTCTTGTTGGGACAAGTGGCTGGCGATTGCCAGGAATTTAGAGTTTTTGGGGAAGTTCACAGCAAATTTTTTATGATCTCACTTCTATCCTTTCTTCCAGCTTTGTAGCATCAAGACGTCCTCTTGCAAAGTTCAAAACCATGGATAACGAAAAATTAATTGAATGGGTTAGGGTATACGTACGTACACCTATACGTTCCTTTATGATTTAAATGATCGAAGGTACAGCGACAATCAATTAAAGGATGACACATGGAAATAAATAAGAAAAAACTTCAAGTGCAGGGTAAGTAAAACGTTTATTACAATAAATATTAGCTAGTCACTTTTTTACATTTTAGTTAAATAAATAACAGGTTTAATGATATTAAAGTTTATAATATATTTTAAAGTTATTTACATTTCTCCTTGTGATGAATCGTAAAACGATGCTAATGTGTCTCTGACACTAAAAGCGGTAGATTGGCTACTTCCACCTTGCCTTCGTACAGTTCTCAAATTTTGAACAATTCTACTTTCATTTGCATGAATAAGATTATATTTTATGAAGTTGTGGAGAATACAAGTAGTCAATATGACCTTGTCTGCATTTTCAGGTTTGAGCTGGATTCTTCTGTAATATATTCGAAACTTCTGTGCTAAATGTCCAAATGCTTTTTCCACAACTTTCCTTCCATGTGACAATCTATCAATGAATTTTCGTTTGGCCTTAACATTTGTTTGTGACTGAGGATAGGGTCGCATTAGGTACGTTTTCAATGGAAATGCTTCATCGCCTATAATTACATGTGGCATCAGTATTTCAGTACCGGGTAGGTTTTTATTTTCACTGTTTTTACCATATGCACCGATGCCCACACAAATAAACTTTTAACTCGCATCAACGACTGCCATTAGGACTATTGAAAACGTTTTTTTATAGAACCACTGTTAGCTGGTGCTGTAATAAGGACGTGTTTTCCAACAATTGCACCAAGGCAATTGGGAAGTTCCATACATTCCGAAAATTTTCTGAAATGTATAACCACTTTTCTCTGGTAGGCACTGGAATGCATTCTTCTGACATTTCTTGTAATATGGCAATACACACTTCATTACCTATATAATGTACTGTGCGCACACCAAGTCGATAGCTGTATGTAATAGTCAGATAGGAATCTCCGGTTGCCAAAAACCTGAAAAAATTAATGTGCTATTTTAATTTGTTACAGAAAAAGATTGCAAAAATCATGGTCATTATTACACGAGGCATTCCGACGTGCCATAAAAAAGCAAAAAGAATCTAAAAGCGGCCTAGCAAGCGGATCCACAAGAAAATGGAAGTACCAGGATGAGATGTCACTTCTTTTACCATATTTTAAAGAGAGATCTACTATTTGCGCTCTCCCATCGACCAATGAAGAACAATTAAGTGATGATGAAGAAAATGTTTCCAATGATGATACTGGAGAAATATCAGTTTCTGCTGACACTGACACCTCACAAAGATATCCAAATGCAATTTCTGCTCCTGCTACGACCCAGATTTCGACTACAAAAAGATTTCGGGACCTTAATGATACAAGAGCAGGGCCAAAGAAAGTAAGAATTCATCAAAGTGTGAAGGAACGATGTTATGGAGAAACCCCGTCAACCTCACTTATGAAATACATGTTAGAAACTAAAAATGCTAATGCAGTGCAAAAATTTTTCGACAGTATTGCAACCACAGTACAGACATTCTCTCCTCGTGATCAGACTATAGCAAAATCTAAATACTACTTCCGCAAATATAGATTCGCGTACCTCTTCTGAACAAGTAAGTTCGCCTGCCTCTTCTGAATTAGGTTCACCTCCAACCTTTACAGTTCCAGTACATACATATGGCAATGTTGAACAAGTGGACAACATTCAACTTGGCAACGTACAACAAACAAGTGGTGCACTGCAAAATTATTTTCATTCATATGACTATACACAGCAGTGATGTTTCTTTTATTTTGATATTACGATTTTTCATATTCTCGGCCTAATTGGCTTAATTCAGAATTAATAAATAATTTTATAATAATTCATAATAAAAATAAATTCTTACCTCAAACAAACGGCTAATTTCTCTCTTGGTAATAAAGACTCCTTGAACTAAGTGTTTTGTCTAGCAATTACGTGGGATATTTTTGCTAGAATGGTCTCGAATTCATATTTTCTCATCCTGAAATATTTGAAAAATATTTCTTCATTGTCTTCAAGCTTCTTAAAAAGGGTGTGAAACTCTCCCTCCTTTTTTTGTTTCACGTTCATCGGATGAACAGTAAACCTCCTTTTCTTTGGTTCCACTTCCTCATTCTCTTCTTCTTCTAATAATATTGCTATAGCAGTCAGCTCTTCAGTCGAAAAATTTCGAAACATGTTCGTTGGTCTGTAGGTGTCTGTTGCTGTGATTAGCGCTTGGTGTGAATACTAGTGTATGTGCGGTGTCTGCCACGCTACGTGCTGGACACGCTCTCAGCTGCAGCTCAGATATGAATCGACCTTAAACAGTTGCGGCCACCGACGACCCATGTTCACAATCTTTACAATTAATTTTATATACAATATTATTTTTGTATTCAATCAAATTTTATGTTTTAATTTTGATTATTATTTACCTAGATAACGTTTACATTAGAATCCCAATTTAATTTTATCGGCATATAAATCAAATGTTTTTTGTAAAGATTTAGACAACCTACTTATCCTAAAGTATAATAAAACCGTGGGTTCGAATCCCGCTCATGACTATTTTTCATCTCAAACAAAAACCTTAGATGAAAATAATAATTAATTGGAATAATTAATATGTTCAGTTATGATCACTAAGCAAATATGGATTACTATAATAAAACATTCAGTGTTGAAAATAATTTGTACAATTCGCTTTTTAAATAAAAACATAAAAATAGAATATTGTCTCATTTTAGAACAATTGAAGTAAAAGTCTTTTTTGTGTTCCTTGTAAAAATTTTAACTTCAAGTCATGAAAATCTTCAGTCACGTAATCATAGTTAATGTCATAATATATTTAAACCTGTATTATTATGTAAGGCAGTTTATGCAAGTGGTAAGGAATGATTTAAAATGCGTGCAGAGGTCTTATCGGCGCGCACGGTTATAAACTTCGGCAACAACAACAACTCGCGGAATAAATATATCCTGAGGCTATTTTCCTTGCGCCGAGGAAAATTTATTGCAGTTGAACACCCGCCTCTCCCTTGGGCTGGGATGGTAAGTGAAAAAGTTCAAGCCTTGAAAGTGTTTATAAAATAGTGTGTTGCCTCCGGAAAACAGCATTTCCATCAGTTTTCAGTCCAACTTTTATTTTATTTTACTTTACGTCTCCGTGCAATGAACGATGTAGGTAGTTACTCATTTGGAGTGACGAGTAGCACATTTTGAAGACAGAAACTATTAAAATAAAATTTGTAATGTAAACTGGGATAAAACATTTTATTGGAAAACTGTTATATCAATGATTTTAATCTTTTGTCAATACATTATTAATACTAAAGTGTTCAAATTATGCCACTTTTTTTTTGTTAACTTACATTTTCAATCGAATTAACATTCTAAGGTATAACTACTCTCTTAACAGCTGTACATGTTTAACCGACAAGCAGGGGTATTCACGAACTTTGTGTTAACCTTGTTAAGTCTGTTAGGTCCTCTTAGATCGTGAAAAATTGTTAACATTGCTCGATCTAACAAGCCAGGGCCAATGTTACGTGTTAAGTCGAAAATGTAGTCATATTTCTATCCGTTAGGGCGTAGGTAACCAACATGGCAGCCATGAACTTCAGCTGATTTTTGTTTACACGTATGTTAATTCTTAAATACGGATTAATTAAACCAGACCAATACATTTCTTTTGTTAATTTCTGTCCTGACCTTCTACTCTCATTCATAATAGATACATCCCCTGTACTATAAAGTTGTAGGCTGTTAGACGATGGATACAAGTTAGGTATGTCGGCATTGAATCGTGTCATTTGGTAGTACTTTTCGAGTGCATAGATAGAATTTTGGATGAAAGAGTTGATTAATTTTCCCTTTTTATTAACTTCTGGCATCTTTCAATTTAACACAAAAGAAAACCAAAACAATCAACAACATGCTTTCAAGGACTGTTATAGCTTTATTTTTGGTTCTACCAATCGCCACGCGCAGCATAGCGGGAAAATTAACGTTTCACTGCTAAGAAAAGAAGGGTGCTTACTGGACATTTCCCTATTCGAGTTAACACGAGTTAACGTCTTACAAACATCGTGAATACCCCTTTTATCTCCAAATGTGTTTGGGGATAGTAGTAAGTTGTATCTGTACAACAATGTCCCGGGAGTGTTTAGCAGCAAAAATACTCCTCCAAATTTCTTTGGTAAAAATTCCTTCAAAAAGTGATACTTGTTCAGACGTAAGCTGAAATCCGAATGCGGTAAAGACTGAAAACCGAACAATGGTAAAAGTGTCCTTTACAGTTTAATTTATAATGTGGTATAACGTTAAATACATATTTTCAGGCAAAATCCTATTTTTACTAAAAAAAAACATTTTTTATTCATTTTCTTCCTATGGAAGTTATTAAAAGTATTAAGCAGTTAATTAACAATGTGTACATGTTGTTAAGTAACGATATGTCTGATTGAATGAGCTTTGTTCATAACAAAGTATTTTATCAATTGTTTCAAAATAAATTTTATTTATAAAAGTGTCCAATGGCAACCATTTAATAATTTTACACTAATTAATATAACAATAATAAATACTGGGGCATAGGTGGCCGCAACGGTGTAGGCATTGACACGGCCCTCATCAATGCAAGGTCCAGGGTTCGAATCCAGCGACCCTGCATTCGTACACAGCATACTTACAAATGGGCGTTTTTTCAAAAATATCGGCACCCTGACGGTTTACATGACCTCTGCTGTTGCGAACCCCCGTACAAAAAAATAAAATAAATGCTAATTGCAAAGGACATAGATTTTCTTGTGAACGTATAATAATAGAAAGTTAAAAGAAAAAAGAATTGTCAAAACACACGACGACGTTATGCTCATGATAACTAATGACAGATAGATCAGGAAAGGTTTAGGTTAAAATTAAAAAAAAAATGTTGAAAAGGGACTGAGTTCCTATGGTTCACCTATGGGTTCCATCTACACTCCGGTTTTTGATGTTACTCAAAGTTGTTTCAGCTTTAAACTACATATTTTCAGTGTGATTTACTCTTTATTACACTGAGATCTTAATATTTATAAATTTTTATTTCTCTTAAATATTTTATAAAAATATTTCAATAATATTTTAATAACCCTTTGTATCAGAGTACTGGAAACCAATTACAAAAAATTCCGTCAATCCATTTCAAAACATCTCAATGTCATATTGTTACGCTGTCAGTTCGGTTTCATCCTAGATAATCGTTCCTGTCGACTGAAACCCCAATGAGCACGTGATGCCCTACTTATTGGCGTGGAATAAAATGGAAGAAAGATTTTATTTGTTTAAATTAGTCAATATGTGATTATTCTTGATGAGAGCTCTTTTCACATGTCTAGTCGGATTACTTTTTTTACCGCTCGTTCTTTTACCATCGTAAATATTTTTCATATATAACAATTAACTATTAAAGCGTGTAATCAGTTTGGTCGTTTATTATATTCTCACAAGGAATCAATTGTTCTTCAAGTCGAGGATTCCATTGATGGTGATTAGTATAAGGGTCGTGATTGAATAATAGACTTTTTCTACTGATTATGATTAATTACTATGGTAAATCGTACTATAACCGGCAAATGTTAAAATATTTTGAAATTTATTTAATGTAATATGAGAATGTTGTGTACTAGGTGAGTTTAACTATTCATTATAGCTCCATTATTTCACATGTTTGTAAACTTTCCAACGATTTCTTAAAATAAAATCAACAAAACTTTACACTGCAATTCAGCCTGGTAAAAATTTTTGGTCTACAAATAAAATCCAGAAAGTAATTATAATTTTAAGAAAAAAAAAAACTTATTCTCATCTTAATAATATAATAACATCTTACGAAGTTTTGATGTAATTATTCTATGAACAAATTTCGGAAATACGTATTTTTTTTCAAGTAACTTAGAAACGGTTGCTCGAAATTAAAACCTTGCTTTATTAATACTAAACAGGTATGATAAAAAATAATAACACAATGAAAAAGAAGAACAATCTTAGTAAAAGGCAAACAAGACTTAATAGACAAAAACGTATCTCGTACTAATCTTTAATACTGCTGATTGAACAAAATAAAATACTTGTAAATAAATAACAATTAAATTTTATTGACATTATCCAAAGTTTTATTACACATCGTTGAAAAAAAGAAAATCATTCCTGACCACCAATTTGGATTCCGAACAAGACACTCAACAATAGACCAAATTCACCGAGTAACGGAAGTAATAGAAAAATCTCTCGAAGAAAAACAAATTTGTTCTGCTATCTTCCTTGATGTCTCACAAGCTTTTGACAAGGTCTGGCACGAAGGACTCATCAATAAACTAAAAGGTATGCTACCAAAGCAGTATGTCGATATTATCAGTTCCTACCTAACTGACAGACTGTTTAGAGTCAAACAAGAAGATCAATATTCAAAATTAAAAACAATAAATGCAGGAGTGCCACAAGGTAGCATATTAGGTCCACTGCTTTACTTGTTATACACCAGTGATTTTCCGAAAATAGATGGAGTAAAAATTGCAACGTTTGCAGATGACACAGCGGTGATATCACTAGGACCGACTATCACCCACTCAACCAAAATCCTCCAAAATGCATGTAATAAGATAAACGAATGGACAAAAAAATGGAAAATCAAGCTAAATCAACATAAATCAGTTCATATAATCTTTACAAACAAAAAGGTGGACCATGTTCCGTCGCTCATAATCGATGGAACTACTATACCATACAGCAATACAGCTAAATATCTGGGAATGACCTTAGATGCCAAGCTGAGATGGAAAGAACACGTGAAGAAAAAAAGGACAGAAATAGGTTTAAGGTATAGACAACTATACTGGTTGATAGGACGTGGCTCCAATCTTGCTATACAAAATAAAATATTATTATATAAACAAGTCATAAAGCCTATGTGGACATATGGTATTCAACTATGGGGTTGTACCAAACACAGCAATATCAAAATCATACAAACACTCCAAAATAAAATCTTACGTAACATGGTCAATGCACCTTGGTACATAAGGAATAAGGACTTACATAGGGATCTTAAGATCCCTGAAGTCACGGCGGAAATACAAAGATTTGCCGCCAAACACCAGGCTCGCCTCAGCCAGCACGAGAATGTGGAAGCGACTAAACTCTTACATTACCGAAACACGGTCAGAAGATTAAAAAGAACAAAGCCATATGAACTTGTGTAGTTATAAGTGAATAGTGAATAGTGAAATGTAAATCTTATTGTACCAATGGGTTTATAAGAAAGTAAACATTTATTTATTCTATAATATTATTGTAAAATTAATGGTTGGTCTAATAAGACGTTTTAATAAATAAATTTAAAAAAAAATTATCCAAAGTTTTAGTGCATAATAAAGTTAAACAAGCAATTTTTAGGAATTTCTGAAGCAAAATAGTGTTTTTGCATAAAGAAAAATTATATAAGGACATCGGGCTGTACCTAGTTCCTTTTTTCTTATACGGTGAGCTAACGAAGAACTTAGGTTTTTATTTCGTCATTCGTCGTTACACATTAAAATATATGAATGTTTTGTATTAGCATTTTAGCAGAGTGCGTATAATTTGATCGTTTGTTGATGGTTACAAGCTGGCCGAAGCAAGACAAAACTACAAAAATATTAATAAAAAAATACATTTTGCTACCTACTAAAAATAACAAGAAACTATTGGGTTGTCCGGAAAATAATGCAGGATTTTAAGTTTTCATTAAAAAAAATCTATATAAAATATTCTGTTTACGTTTACAGGATTACTCATTTGTATGAATGTCAACACTTATTAATCCTCTTCCAAATGATATTGTTTGTTTACCTCTGTAGCATTCCGCTACTTGGAAATAATTCAGTCATCCTTATAATGTCAAAGCGAGAATTTCGTACGATTTTCTTTTACGAGTTTAAACTCGGCCGAAGCGGAGCCCAAACGGCTAGAAACATTAACCAAGTCTGGGGCGAGGGTTGTGTTAATGAGTGCACTGTGCAAAGGTGGTTTAAAAAATTTCGGGAGGGAGATTTCAGCCTTGAAGATGAAGAAGGTCGTGGAAGGCCTTCCTCTCTTAATGATGATGTTCTGCGATCAGTGGTGGGTGCAGAGCAACTCAAAGTCAGTAAAACGACCGTCGCTGACCACCTCAAGGCGATTGGAAAAGTGAAAAAACTCGAAAATTGGGTTCCACACTCATTAAACGATCGCCAAAAAAATCAGCGCTTTGATGTTTGTGCATCACTTCTTTGTCGAAACAAAAATGACCCATTTCTGGCCAGAATTGTTACATGTGACGAAAAGTGGATTCTCTACGATAACACTAGACGTTCTGGACAGTGGCTCGACAAAGGAGAAGCTCCAATACATTTTCCAAAGCCCCCAACTCATCAAAAAAAGGTAATGGTTACGGTATGGTGGGCTTCATTTGGTTTAATACACTACAGCTTCTTAAATCCTGGCGAAACCATCAATGCTGAATCATACTGTAACCAAATTAATACCATGCATCAGAAATTGGCAGTAATGAAGCCCTCTTTGGTCAATCGGAAAGGGCCCATTTTGTTGCATGACAACGCTCGACCACATGTGTCACGTGTAACGTCACAAAAATTATTGGAGCTTGGCTATGAAACTTTGCCTCACCCACCCTACTCTCCGGACCTCTCGCCTACTGACTACCATTTTTTTAGACACCTGGACCACTACTTACAACACATAATATTCAAAAATCAAACGGAACTGGAAAATGCATTTATTGACTTTATCAATTCTAAAAATTCTGAATTCTACTCAGACGGAATTAATAAGTTACCAACACGTTGGGAGAAATTTTGATTAAAGAACATTGCTTTAAAGTAACTAGTTTCTTTTTTTTTGTTTAATACCAAAATCCTGCATTATTTTCCGGACAACCCAATAGAAACATTAATGTTCCTCACTGAAGATGGCGCAATGCCGAAACGCGTTTGAATAATTCAACAAATCCGTGAGTGAAGGCGGACCTAGTAAGTGTCCCAATGCCGTTTCAGCATGATACAGTAAATATGTTACTTTGTTTGTTTTGCGTTTAATAAAGTTATTAATATAATCTTTTTGTGAAATTAACTTAAAGAAAAACGGAAAGCTTAGATGGCAAATTAAAAAAATGTTCAATGTTTCTAGCTTCTTTCGATTACAAATTGATTAGTGGTCTTTAGAATCGAATGAGCATTTTTAAGGTAGATTATTTATTTTTTTGTAAATTCTAAACTGCTTGATTAACCACAATTTATCAATGCTAAAAAATGCAAGTAGTGCTCGCTAAGACCCATATTCCTAATATGTTGAGACCAAAGATGGTTGAAATATTTACTAAATATTGTGAATTATATATTTAATTTTATTTTATAAGTCTATAAGTTTTTTAGTCTATTAGTTTATAAGTTTTATAAGTAATTCTGGTCATGCTGGAAATTTTTCCATGAAAATTACTACTGGTTGGTTGTTTTGAACTATAGTCAGACTTTACTAAACTTTTTAAAACTTATTCTTCAATAACATGCCAAGCACGATGTCAGGATTTAAAATAGCTTGTACTTAGTTATAGAGTCTAAAATTGAATGTCATTAAATATAGATTATATAAGAAAAATTAGTACTAAAATTGTTTAAATATTGAATGATTTTTTTCAGTTTTTTATTTTGTTGTTTTTATTTTAATATACAACATATCCTACCTGATATCCTTGATCTGCGGGATATAATAGGTTGGGAGGCAAATATGAGAAAAAACAACACAATAACCAAGCAATAACAATTGTATTTTTCAAAAAACATTTCTGGCATACTCGACTTTCCACGCTTTAGCCTGAAACTTGAGCGACTGGATGAGTGGATGGTACGTGCGTCTGGAAAGGAAGGAGGAAAAGGACTGCGGGCAACAGATGATTAGTGGTTACCTACAAGGCAAGGGGGATGGTGGGGTCAAAAAGACCTGCGCTCTACCCCATCGATCTAGCTCCCACCCCTAGCGTTTATAAGAGGAGATCTGACTGCGTGGAGAACCCCAGTGCACCGCAGGCGACCGGGACGCGAACACAGTTCGTTAATCGTCGAATTTCGAATTGGTCTGAAAGGGAAAAAATAAATTATTTTCTTTGGGGGGCGAGTGAAAAGTGTGTGACGTGTGACATGCCAAAGTTTCATCCTAGGTAACCCGAGTCTAGTTTTACCCAGAGGGTAAGTGTCCTCACAAATGGGAAATTCATCTCCTAGTAATAGCGCCATGCTTGGATGAAAAAAGGCAAAGCAAAGTTAAAAAACAATAAATAAAATAAATATTTTATTAAAAAAACCTTTTACCCCTTTCAACCCTAACTTTTTCCTTAATGTAAAATCCCTTAATAAAAAGGAAAGCAGAACTGATCCTGAAACATATTCTATACTCGTTTTTCTAAACAAACATTGGGTATAAACAAAACGGTAAAGTTTTATTTTTTTCAATTCAAATTTTTTTTTAAGAAAGACGAGTTAAGGGGGCAACAGGTAGAATTTGGCGTGTTTGAGAGGAGTGTTTTTTCCCCGTGTGAAATTATCAGAAAGCCTTATATAGGATGGTGGGGCAAATTTTGTAATCCTGTGCCCGTTTGTGTGTAACAGGAGCTGGTCGGCGGTATCAACAAGTCATGCCCGGCCCTGCGCTCCTCGCATCCCTCGCCGCTTTTTTGGTATATCACAACACGCTCGACGCCGGATTCGTTTATGACGACAGGTAGGTACTTAGCAAATAACACAATTAATCAATGGATACAATTTTTTTGAATATTGCCGAAAATGTAATGAGGCGTCCAGAAAGTACAATAGAATAGCGCTTGAACAATGGTTCACCACCATAAATATTACCAAAATAAACAACCCTAAAATATTTTATTATCTGCCTTAAATTTTACTTTTATTTAAGTAAAAAGCAAGATTGTGCAAAAAGAATAAGTTTTTGAGGTTATATTAAAACAATCTAAAACCAACCATTTTGAAAAGTCTTTTGATAAAAATTAATTAACCAATAAAAGAAATATACATGAAACGAAAATTAATTATAAATACTCTCAGGGATATACGATATAATGTTAAAATATTACAGACAATACTTATTTTCCGTACTTGCTTCTTTCTTTTATCACAGAACATCAACACTATCCTACACAAGTAAAATATTTTTTTCCTATGAAAATTAAATAAATAAAATTTATGATTTCGTTGTTTGTTGTAATGTTACGTTTAAGCATTTGGAAATGTTTAAAAAAATGCGATATATTAACAAAGAATAACCACAAAATTGCAATGGGATAACATTTAATTTTAAAAACGAACGTAATATCAGATTATTGTGTCCAATATTAAATAATCAATTTTATTTTTATTTATATTTAATAGTTAAATAAAATGATATTAAACACTTACAAAATCGTGTTGCTCTGTACTTTTTTTTTTGAAAATTGAGGGGGAAACAAACAAGGGGAGGATCAGGTCATGAATATTTTTTGATGATATTAGATCGAAATATATTTTTTACATTTGGATTTTGTTATATGAAACTTTCTGAGTAGTTTTAGTTTTTTATTATAAGTGTTTCCATACATCACCAAATGACCCATTCAGCTCATAATATCATAACATTATTGTCGATCAACGTCGATCTATTTTTATTTACTTTTCCATTTATTTGCATTAACTAGGTCAAAGAATATCTTGGACGATTGAAATTATTTATTTCTCAATTACAATTCAAATCGCAAAAGTTGTGTAATAATTGCTATCATCCGACACAGAAGCTACAAACGGATCACCGATTATAATGGCACTTCTTTGATGATACCAGGTCGTAAAATATTAGACATGTGTACGAGCGTTCTTGCCAATAGGAGCCGGGAAAATTGAACGTCATTTACATAATTGTAGGTGAAAATTAGTATTCAGTGGTTTTTATGGTACAGAACAAATATAAAGTTTGTTGTATGCTGAAAATAATACACTCCTGCTCAAAATTAACGCACCACTTCAATATTTCACCATATGTTTTTCTCAGGTGTTTTTTGAACGTTATTTTTATTTTTAGTATTGTAGGTTATTAATAATAAAACATTACAAATGAAAATGAAAAGCAGAAAAGGACGGTAAACTTTATTAAAAAATATTCCATAAAAAAGACTGAAAANTTATGGGCGCCATAAGTTCTAAATTAAAGTTTAAACTTCCAAAAGAAATGGTGTCTGTTAAGCAGATGCAGTGAAACTGAGGAATAAACCAGGAGGAAACTCTTGTGTATCTTACCAAATCCATTTCAAAGCGGATTAACACGATTGTAAACAATTCTTGTTTACTTTTGTGGGATTGTGAAGCATAAAAAAGAGAATAAACATGAAGAGATTTAGCTGGATTTCTCTAAAAAGAATTTCTGTTTAAAAATTAAGGTGGTGCGTTAATTTTGAGCAGGAGTTTATTTTAAACTAATTTTCTACGTTGCTGTGTCAGATATTATTTATTTATTGCGCTTCAAAAGACGATTCTAATTTTCATACCCCCATATTGATTGTTACAAAAAAATGTCGGCCTCCAATTTTTTTTCGAAAATCACAAAATCCAAATACAATTCTATACAAGTACAGAAAATATCACAGGCACTTGGAACATTATCGATAACATGTAACAGCGGAAAAGTAGTTTGTGTAGTAAGTTAATTTTTTTGAGAAATTTTTATTGATTTACACCTTATTTTTCTAATTTCGAATTGCGCAAAAGATAATAAACGTTGAAATTCCATTGAAATGAATGGAGGTTCCACATTTGGACGGTTGTAAATACTTTGACTTTGGATAAAATACAAAAGTTTTATGAAATTGTAAGTCTAGGACCGGACAGAAAAGAAATTGCCCTCGTCGTTCATATGGAGACGCTTAGGAGAAAGATTCCCCCCATACTGTACGGTTCCTCAGGTGGCATTCCACGTTGAGTGATTGATGTTCTGGGGTTGCATTTCCTTGGAAGACCGCACCGATTTGGTTGTTGTGCGAGGAAAATTTCTAACTTCACAGAGGTACTTACGAGACGTAATCGAAGGACATGCAGTGCTATTTGCGCCCCTCACATCGGCGGGATTCTTGCTAATGCAGGATAATGCCAGGCCCCATAGAGCGCGTATTGATGACTACCTGAATGAAGTGCTTGATATGGCAAGCTCGAAGTTAAGATTTGGATCGAATCGAACACATTTGAGACCAACTTAAGCGACGAGTACGACGTTGAAACCGATGCCCTAACACTCTAGAAGAGTTGGATGTTCTTGATGAATGGGAAATAATTCCTCAGAATTTTATCAGAAATCTTTTCAAAAGATTGCAAAGACGTTTACAAGACGTTCGTGCCAGAGGTAGGAATACTCGGTATTAAAGGGGTCAAAATAATGTTCTTTGAATTTTTTTGTTCTTTACTGAATAATTTTTTTTTTAGATTTAAGCAAAAAACATTTCTTTTTTAAATGTCTTATTTTTGCAACCAAACATATTTTTGGTATGTAAAATATGAATAAACATGAAAAAATTTACGGCTGAGGCGTTGATTTTATTCTTTAGTATAATTAAAATTTGTACAGGTGATATTATTTTAACTCAACAACATTTTCTTGAGAACTATATAAAATGTTAATTGATAACGCCGTTTGGAAACAGTTGTTAAAACTGTTACATGTGCTAATGGATTTTTAATTAAGCACAAAGAGTAACAGTTGCTTTAACCTAATCCACCCTATTTTAAAAACATTTCACTAATGGGATATAATAGGGATAATACTTTTTCACTCTTTATTTTCTATCTTTATCATATCTCTCTCCCTCTTTATTTTACCCACTCAGACACACACAGTGAGAGAGAGAGAGAGAGAGAGAGAGAGAGAGAGAGAGAAAGAAAGAGAAAGAGAGAGAAGTGAAACAGTGTATGTCTCTCTCTCTCTCTCTCTCTCTCTCTCTCTCTCTCTCTCTCTCTCTCTCTCTCCATGCCTATCTCTCTTTACCTTACTTTCTTGAGTTTATCACAATACGTTTGATATTTGGTGATAATCAACCTAAAACATTACGAGATTATTATTTTATTTATTTAACAGTACATCACAGAATGTACTGAAGAATTTCATTACATACAAAATAATAACTACCGACGAAACCAATTTCTCTCAAGGTATAAAATATTTGAGATTTAATGAATAACATAACAATAGTTTCCCGTTAAATAGTTGGAAAAGTTAAATAGTTGATTAGACGAAACTGGTAAAAAATAGGAAAGAATCATAGGTTTATTAAAAGATTCTTTTGAAATAATGTAAAAATATTTTTGAAACCGAGCACGAACATCCACGCCCACACAGACACACTTATGTTTACGTTTAAACTGTGTTGGTAAAACTTAAATTAATCTTAAAAGCTTATTTAATTTTAAATATAAAACAATTTAATATTTACATAAGATCAGTTTATAATAGCATTTTCGTAAATAATATAATTTTTGTAGTTTTACCGTCACTAGACTTTCGTCCACTGGTGGTACACCGATCGTATAATTTTTGGGCCAATTGCTTGATCATTTTCACCCATATTTATTGATTGTGATGTGAACGTGAAGTGCTTTATTACGACTTTAATTTCACGACATTCGAAAAATAATTTGTAAAAAACTCTTTGCCCATTCGTTGAAAGAACGCATTTATCTTCAATTCAGGTAACATTTTTCAAAATAACCTTGCTAATCAATTCCACTCTTTTTCAAACAAACGTAATTAATCCCCTCGGCCGAAGCTAAATGGATTAACTTCCCCGCTCATAATCCCGCATGTTTCCAGGGTCGTTTCTTGTCAATCCGAACGGGCTTTTATAACATAATCGCATAAACAAGACGGTAGAAATTCGGTTTTTGATTTTTTATCGAAGTTTATATTGATAAACTTTATCGGTTATATGTTCCATTCAATCGGAACCCTCTGCATATCAGGATTGGAAAAAAATCATTGCATTTGAGTTGGATATACTGCGGTAACATAACATGATATTGTTTTAAGCGTATAATTGTTACATGGACGAGGATATTTTTATCCTTGTCACAATAGTATTATTAGAAGCCTTTTGAAGGATTTTAGTTGAGTGGTTGATGGGCGGCCTTAATGATATCACCTCTGTGTCATCTGCGAACGTTTCAATTTTTATTCCATCCATTTTCAGAAAAATCACTGGTGTACAACAAGTAAATCAATGGGCCAAATATGATACCTTGTGGTACTCCTGCATTTATTAATTTTAATTCTGAATATTGATCTTCTAGTTTGACTCTAAAAAGTCTGTCAGTTATATAGGAACTGACAATATCTACATACCGCTTGGGTCCCTTTTAGTTTATAAATGAGCCGTTCATGCCAGACCTTGTTGAAAGCTTGTGATACATCCAGAAAGATAGCAGAAGAAATTTGTTTTTGCTTCAAGAGATTTTATATTACGTGTGATACTCGGTGAATTTGGTTTATTGTTGAATGTGTTTTTCGGACTTCAAATTGGTGTTAGGGGTGATATTTATTTCTAAATTGGGTTTTACTCTTTGTAGGTGTAACTTTACGAAAAGTTTAGAGACTGTCGGTAGTAGCGACGTAGGCCTATATGATTTGCCATAGCTCGCCGGTTTTCCCGGTTTTTTATATCATATTTACCTTTGCAAATTTCCAGATACTGGGAACATAATTCAGTCTGATTGCGTCATTAAATATGTATGTTAGTTTACTGTCCCTTTTTTGGGAATTTTTTTAGTATTTCTCCAGTGGTAAGGTCACATCCTGGAGTCTTTATAACAGATATTTCTTTAATTTCTTGTGCTACTTCTTTAAGTGTAACAAGCTTCATACATTTTTTCTTGTAGAGTGCTTGTTACTGCAAGTAAGCATTGAAGATTTCATTTGGTCTGAAAATTTTAGCAAGGTGACTGGCAAAAACTCGGTTTTCTCTTTGCTATCTCTCGCTCATGTACCATCCTTTTTTTAATGGAAGAATTTAAAAAAAAAATATGATATTTACAATAATTACTACTACTATTCACAATACTTAAACTTTTTGTTCCAAACGTATTAAATTAAACGAAATGTCAGTTGTGCATCTATATGATTATATCATTCAATTAATTTTTCTTTTTATGTAAGGTTTTGGTTGATATAAAAAGCCATTTTCACGAGCGGGATTCGAACCAACGACTTTCGGCTGCTCTACCACTTGAGCTTACTGTGACTTCGATCCTTTCGGATACCGATTCTTTATCTCAACCAACATCCGTTCGAAAAATAAAAGAAGTATACTTCACTAACAGCTCCTCGTGGCCACTTCATAAGTCGCTGAGAATCGAATCCTAATTACACTACATTTGTAAATGGCAAAAAGAGGGAAAACTCGAACGATTGCTGGTTGAGCTGGAGAGTTGGTGTCCGAGAGGATAGAAGTTGGCTCAAGTGGTAGAGCAGCGGCCTATTTAGCCGAAAGTCATGGGTTCGAATCCCGCCCATGACACTGACTTTTTGATATCAACGAAAACCTTACGTAAAAATAATAATTAATTGAAAGAAATAACTTGGTCAATTGACCACTAAAACATAAACGGATTAAAATATGGTTATATTTATTCTCCTTGGTGATTATTATTAATAATTTCAACGTCCTGATAATGGGGAAATATTGCTTAAAAGATTGACGGAACAGATTGTTTTTTCTCTCAAAGTGAATTCTTCCCTTCATTTTTAATACGCAATTATATTAGTAAAGGCTGTTATTAATTATATCGAGACGATTATATACTCTCACTTAACATCTAGTGAGAAGATTTAGTTTAAATTAATTAATCTTTATGTAAGGTATTGGCTGAAATGATAAAGCTAGTGCCACGAGCGGGATTCGAACCCAGGACCTCCGGCTAAATACGCCGCTGCTCTAACTCTTGAGCCATCGTTTTCATTTCAATCAATATCTTACATAAAGATTAATTAATTGAAAAAAGTTATTAGATCATTTAAACCGAAGAGATAGAGAGTTGGTGTCCGAGTGGATCGAAGTCACGATAGCTCAAGTGGTAGAGCAGCGCCGTATTTTTTATTTTTGTGTTTTTGCTGTTTTTCGGTATAAACCTCTTATAGTGTTTGCTTTTATTTTACTTTTTATTTATCACATTATTTGTTTTAATAAATTTCCAAATTAATAATTTTTTTTTCAATCACAACAGGTCCCCTTACACAGATCCTTAGCCGTTATAATTATAATTACATTATAACGTTTCCGGGATGGACCGCTCCTGAAGGGTTTTATAACAATTTTTAAAGAGAATTTTTGGCGGTTAGAACATTTTTAAACAATATAAATAGACTATTTTGACTAGTAATAAAAATATGAGCACAATGAAACAATTAAATAAAAAGATTGTTAAATAGGTCTTACTAGCTTAAATAACCCGTTAGACTATATACCTTTATAAATCTAAGCAAGCATTTCATATAAATTATTTAAATATATACATTATTACTTAGACTAGATATTTCATATAAGTAATTCAATTGTATACTCATATAAACATGCGAATAATGAAAATTACTAAAATATGCTAGCTTAAATAACCTTAACGGCCTATATACATTTATAACTTTAAATATAACTTCTCAAATTTATAATTTAACTATGTACATATATATAACATAAAAAACAAGACATTTTATTTAAATAATTTGATTATATACATATACAGTTATTAATAAAATGACTATATTGACTAGGGAATTAACATAGTGATCATAAAAAAATATGAATAACAAACTTAACTACTTAATACTACATGACTAAACCATATACATTTATTTTTTAATTACCATTTTAAATAAATAATTTAACTATACATATTCATAATTTACACAATCAGTTCAAATAAATAGTTCACTAAGAGTAATTAAATTTGTACATTGAAGTTGAAGCAGCGGCGTATTTAGCCGAAGGTCGTGGGTTCGAATCCCGCACGTGGCACTAGTTTTTGCATTTCAAGCAATACCTTACATAAAAATTAATTATTTGAAAGAAGTTATTGGGTCAATTAGACCAGAAATGCAATGGATTTAGTTTAAACTTTATGTAATTTTAGAACTACACAAGTGAATATTGTATTTGATTTATAATTGAAATAAAGTACAAAATTGAATTAGGTTTTTATACAAACTATTATATAGTTAAACATCTACAAATATTTTCTCTCAGTGAGCACGGATATAGCCGTGAATGGGTGAGCCGCGTCGGATGTAAGTCTAACCGAGAGGAATAAATTGTTTAACGAGGCGTAATTGTAAACTTCCCCGGTCTGATTGAAACTAGTCTTTGTTTGATAGTCAAAGCGTTATAGAACACTACACCAACTTCATCGGCCGAACTCATAGCTATAATCTATCAATAGTCACTGGATTATTGATTACTTTCCGTAATTTTTACCCTCCAATCAAACAATGAATTCTTTTCAAATTCGGTTACTATGAATAGTAAAAAATAAAAAATAAAATGTGGGCTTAAAGCTAACACCACCGCCCACTGTTCTTCAGAACTCAAGTCTACTGAATCATCAAGACCCGCCTACGATACTTACTAACTTCAATCAGGCCTTATCAGATTTACGGAATAACTTCTATTTTAATAAGCGCCGAAAAGTTTCTAGTTTATTCGAAAATAATGTGACATGAAATGAAATTGGCAATTATACTTAATCAAATTAATTATTTATACGCAGAGGTGTTTAATTTTGTTCCATTCTAAATCATAATCATCACAACCGAGTAAAATATTATATAGATTTTTTAAATTTAAAATTTTAATTAAATAAACTGGAAGCACTGAAAACTATTAAAATGACAAACAAACATAACGGAAAATGGACCAATTATAATTGCTACTAAAATACATATTACGTCAAGCAAAAAAAAAAAAAGGAAGGTTTCATCAATTATTTTTATATTTACAAATATAAGTACTAGTTGTAATATACAACCACAGATAAGAGAATTAGGGAAAATTTTCAACCTATTTTTGCTAAAGAGAACAAATTGAGAAGTTGAACACTAAAAATTAGGTTTTGAAACACTTTTCTCTTAAATTGAAACTGCTTCTTTCATTTTAATTAAGGGCAATGATAAATTATTTTATACATGGATAAGTTCTTCAAAAAGGAGAGACGTACTTTTAAACTTTAAAGCTACGGTTTTATCATCCCCCTGGGCGTTAGACTTACACTCTGTATTATTAGAAGGGGAGACCGGGAAATCCAGGAGTTGAAACAGTTTATAAACTTACAATTATACTGATACCTAAATTTGAGAAGTTTTCACATGAATTCGTCACTTCTAATTTATTTCTTTATTATCATCAAAGTAAGTTTTTTTTGGAAATAAAAATTTCCAAGAAATATTTGACAAGTGTAAAATTTACTTTAAAAAAGTTTCACTAGTTACGAATTTTTAAAATCATCTTACTCTATAATAATAATTACTGTTGAATTTTGCATTATTAAGGGGCTTTATTTAAATAAGATTTCTATTTTGTAGATAATATTTTGGGATTTTGTAAGATTTCCTTAGCTATTCTGTGACATTGAAAATCTCTAGTTGTTAAGGATCGTAAGCAGGCCCAGGCAAGACAACAAACCTACAAGAAAAACTACATATACTACCTACTAAAAGTTACTAAATGAACCAGAAACTAACAACAGTGAAGTACATCACTGAAGTTGGTGCAGCTTGGTGAAGCAGCTGCAAATGTGAAACGCGTTTCAATATTTTAACAAAACCGTGAGTGAAGACGGACCCAATATGTGATCGAGTGCCGGTTCAACACTAAACAATTTTCAATTGTTGTAATCTGCCTAACCTCGCTGAGTTGGTTTATAGATGCGTTTCGTCATAACGAACATCGGTGTTGGCACAAGGCGCAAGAGCGGTAAGACATAAAACCTACAAGAAAACCAAAAATGTACTATTTACTAAAAGAACGAGAAATCAACAAATAACCGGTCCTTTTGGTCTATCCTCACTGCTTTGGCTTGCAGAAGCGTTTCATCATTTCGTTATCTTCATTATTGCATCAGGATTATGAGCATGGTGAGGCAAAGCAACAAAGCTACCAGTCCAAAATAAAATTTACTAGTTGCTAAAAGAACTAGAATCTAACATTTTGTTGATCATTAAGGTCTGCTTACATAGACTGGTTTTCTCCGGACGCAGAAAATTGAAATCTTCATTCTATACTTCTATTAATATCTATTAAAACATCTAATAAACAAAATTGCAAAGAAAATCATTAGTCTGAAGTATGGACCCAGACCAAAAAATTGGTGCGTTTTCATTCTAAGCTTTTATGAATATAAAACATTGAGAGAAACAATTATTCAGAAATCGTGAGATGCGGTCTGGTGTTGAAGGTTTCAGAAAAACATTTTCTTTATCGTGCCAACGTTTCGATCTTTATTGAGATCATATTCAGGGCCTTGTGTTGTCTGCATTTCAGCAAAATAGTTGTCTGGTTGATAACCGATGCGAGTTTCTTCTCATTGTTGGAGATGTCCTTCAGAACACTTTTAGCTGCTTGTCCATATGTAGTTGAAATTTCTTCATAGAATCCCATGTTCTTCGTTCTCTCGTGTAGAAATGTGTGGTAATTAGTGACCGCATCGGCTATCAACCAGAGAACTTTTTTGCTGAAATGCAGACAACACAAGGCCGTGAAGATGATCTCAATAAAGATCGAAACGTTGGCAAGATAAAGAAAATGTTTTTCTGAAACCTCCAACACCAGACCGCATCTCACGATATCTGAATAATTATCGATTAACGGTCCCTAATCACCACACATTGAGAAACACAGTAGTCTGAAAAACTTAGATTCAGACTAAAAAATTGATGCGTTTTCAATCTAGCTTTATGAATATAAAAGATTGAGAGAAACAGTAGCATGAGGAAGCCAGTGTCTCGACTAAAAAAATATTGCCTCTATATTATTCTACACTTTGATGAATATGAAATCTCGAAAGAAAAATTAGTCTGAAGAAGTTAGGCCCAGACCAAACAATGGGGCATCTTTATTCGATGCTTTTGTGAATACCTAAGCTTGAAAAAAAAATATTTAAGGACTAAAAAATACACATAAAAACATGAAGGTGTCTATGCTGTTGTAAACGTGTTCGCTTTGTTCCCCAAAATGTTTTCGTTTTATGTAAACATTTTTTTATTTAAAAAAAATTGCGTATTAAAATTAGACCTTACGAAATGACAACTCAATACTTTAGAAATTTGCATACAAAAACTTAGCCTATTGTATTTCTTTCGAAATTATTTTGAATTTCAACAAACATATTAAATTTATCACGGCAACTGTCATTGATTCTCATGGCATTTGATTTATCTATTGAATTTTGAAAGAGCAGCCGACCAAGTTTAGCTATCTTGGGAAATGAACTCGTCTTGAACTTCTTCACCCTTTTCACTTTCCCAAACTTACGTAAGTGGCGATTCAAACCTAGTTCGTTTGGCAGTTAACGAGTGCTTTTTCGTAGGATCCGACTCGTACTGCTCCTACGTCCCTCATACGTACAGACTCGATTACAGCTCAAAAAACTTGTTTCGTAATTTTTTTAACTTATCGATCACTGTATTTATTTATTTTTTTAAATAAAAAGTCGGCAATCGTTTAGTTTTCATGAGTATTAACGATAAAATTAATCATTTCATTGACTTAACAAATCATTGTAATACTTCTAGTAAAAACTATTCTGTGCCCAAATAATTTTCATATGGATTTATCGGACAATGGATTGTGATAGAATTATTTCTTACCTTCTATGTCATCAATGTCCGACAACAAAATAAATATCATTGTAATGTTTTCTTGAAAAGAAATACATAAAAAAATTAATGAAATCAAAGTTCTTCTAGTTTTTTTTTGTTTTTTTCAAGTGAAACTGAATAATAGTTGTTTTCATAATAATTGTTATAAGTTATGCATATTTGAAAATTTACAACGGGTCGGAGAAGGGCTTTGGTTGGAAAGATTAAGCATGTAGAAGGCCGTAGGTTGGGTCGAGGTCGGCTCATTCCAACAGGGGCCTTTGGCACCAGACATGCCGATGCCAGCTAAACAGCCAGGCTCGCTAAGAACGCCCGGAGCTCCGCTGGCAAAACTTCCTTTTTGCAATTCCGAGCATAGATAGAGTTGAGAATTTATAACAAAAATTTCCAAACATTTACTCAGGCAGATCCAACGATAAATTCGACAGCAGAAAAGAAATTAAATTATAAATTAACACAAAAACTGTTTTCGGGCATCACAACAGAAACACGAGCCGAAAATTAAATATGTAATGCTAATCATCAACAGAAATAATGAATTTATGAATATTATATGAAGGTTCTGGTAAAAACCTATATGCACTTTGATTCAGAAAACTCTAATGATGAAGACGAAACAACCAAATTTTGAAATCAAATATGATACATTCCCAACTTATGAGTTAAATATGAGCGTAGAAAGTATGAAATTGCGTTCAAGAACAAGAGCATTTGGAATAACCTAATATTAATATGAAATAGAACAGGTTCAATCAGTGGATATTGAAATAAAGCGAGATGTGCGACAGGGGTGCATTCTTTCTCCATTGCTATTTAGCGTATATTCGGAAGATATAAGAATAAAAAGATGAGGCAGCTAGAGTAATTGTTAATGAAGTTCATTTAATAATATAGGTAAGCCGATTTTACCGTTATTCATGCACAAAATGTCCATGACCTGCAGAGACCTCATCCAAATAAGAAGTTATTTAACATGTGCTGAAGTTACGGTTTGAAAATGAATCTGACCAAAATAAGGCTGCTTGTTTTTACCAAAAGGACTGATTTTGACGGACGACTGACCGATCTGGTCATTAAAATACACAATGTTTTCACTTAAATGATTAAATTGTTATTCTCTATCCTTCTGTATGGTCTTGATGCTGCCTCGCTTGCTGGCGTGATGGTGAAATGGATAGACGCCTCCGATCTGAACAGAACGGATCTTAGAATATCATACATGGAGAAAGTCACTAATAAAGTTCTCCAGCGATTTTCAGAAAAGATTGAATTAATCAACGTAATTAAAACCCGGAAACGTCTCACTGGGTCGTACTGTGAGAGGAGAGAGATAAATTCTAGTGTAAAAGTTAGTAGAAAATGGCTTAGAAAAGAGATAAAACTCTAAACTCCAAAATTTGAGGGAGTGGTTTAACTGCTCGTCCTATCAATTGCTTAGGTCATCATTACAGAATGTTCTAAGTGTCATAATTCGGAACGTTCGGAAAAAGAAAATACTCTAAGGAATATTATATAAGTATCGGGTTGTCCGGAAAATAATGCAGGATTTTAAGTTTTCATTAAAAAAAATCTATATAAAATATTCTGTTTACGTTTACAGGATTACTCATTTGTATGAATGTCAACACTTATTAATCCTCTTCCAAATGATATTGTTTGTTTACCTCTGTAGCATTCCGCTACTTGGAAATAATTCAGTCATCCTTATAATGTCAAAGCGAGAATTTCGTACGATTTTCTTTTACGAGTTTAAACTCGGCCGAAGCGGAGCCCAAACGGCTAGAAACATTAACCAAGTCTGGGGCGAGGGTTGTGTTAATGAGTGCACTGTGCAAAGGTGGTTTAAAAAATTTCGGGAGGGAGATTTCAGCCTTGAAGATGAAGAAGGTCGTGGAAGGCCTTCCTCTCTTAATGATGATGTTCTGCGATCAGTGGTGGAAGAAAACCCCAAAACAACTGTTCGAGAACTTGCAGAGCAACTCAAAGTCAGTAAAACGACCGTCGCTGACCACCTCAAGGCGATTGGAAAAGTGAAAAAACTCGAAAATTGGGTTCCACACTCATTAAACGATCGCCAAAAAAATCAGCGCTTTGATGTTTGTGCATCACTTCTTTGTCGAAACAAAAATGACCCATTTCTGGCCAGAATTGTTACATGTGACGAAAAGTGGATTCTCTACGATAACACTAGACGTTCTGGACAGTGGCTCGACAAAGGAGAAGCTCCAATACATTTTCCAAAGCCCCCAACTCATCAAAAAAAGGTAATGGTTACGGTATGGTGGGCTTCATTTGGTTTAATACACTACAGCTTCTTTCTTAAATCCTGGCGAAACCATCAATGCTGAATCATACTGTAACCAAATTAATACCATGCATCAGAAATTGGCAGTAATGAAGCCCTCTTTGGTCAATCGGAAAGGGCCCATTTTGTTGCATGACAACGCTCGACCACATGTGTCACGTGTAACGTCACAAAAATTATTGGAGCTTGGCTATGAAACTTTGCCTCACCCACCCTACTCTCCGGACCTCTCGCCTACTGACTACCATTTTTTTAGACACCTGGACCACTACTTACAACACATAATATTCAAAAATCAAACGGAACTGGAAAATGCATTTATTGACTTTATCAATTCTAAAAATTCTGAATTCTACTCAGACGGAATTAATAAGTTACCAACACGTTGGGAGAAATGTATTGAGAGTATGGGAAATTATTTTGATTAAAGAACATTGCTTTAAAGTAACTAGTTTCTTTTTTTTTGTTTAATACCAAAATCCTGCATTATTTTCCGGACAACCCAATAGAATATTCTGTAAAAATGAGTATCCGTCTGCTCAATTGGTTCTGTAAATGACTTTTTTGAAAGCATAAATAAATAAATAAGCTAAATTATATATTTACAATTAGACTTAAAAAAACCCGTTGGTAATACTTGTTTCTAAACCAGACAAAAACGTTTAAGCAGTTTTGTCAAATTGTTCTATATATTTCCTCTTTGAACTACCTTTCATAAATCAGTCAGTCAAACTGCATTTATAGTTTTTATTTTTATAGTAAACATAACCTTTATTAACAATAAATTTGAGTTTTTGATATTAGTTTCATGGAAAGTGAATAAAATAAATTCAACACCTATTGTGCAACAACCATTTCCTCTAATTGTACTCATTTATGATGATGTAAACCGTTTTGAATAAACATGTTAAATTGTTTTTCCAACGGAATGAAAAATGTTTTGAAAGGGGGCACAATCTCAACTGCAGGATTTAAATAAATAATTTACTGTTTACATTTTTTATTTGAATTGAAAATCTATTTTTGAACATAAAACAACTGGACTCTTGTGATAGATAATTGAAACGTGTGTAAATTTGATAATAAAATACATACAATCTTTTACTTGATTAAATTTTCAACTGGGATAAATGAATAAATTTCTGTTCGACGGTACGATTTGCATGAAAGATTTATTTTTTGAAATCAAAACTAAACAACTACACAGCCATTCAGGTTATTCAAAAGTATGTTTTATATTCAAATAAATTAGAAAAACCTTAATAATCCAACAAGTGTTATAAACATTTCTACGGTGTAAAATTTTAACTGTTGTTTTATTAAAAATATATCTATTTGTATGAATAATTATCTACGAGACTTATGTTTATAATTTTACCAAAATAAATCATCTATTCTTACTTCCTTCTTTATTTATATCTTTACCCATCATCATTACATGGGCGATTCCCAATTTCAATAATCCATGGAACATAACCCTTCACACCACCAATTGCCTAAAGTAATGAAAATTCTAATTGTTTGATCAATACCGATACCCAACAAAGCTCACTTAAAAAAGTTAATAAAGTTAATACCAGTTTTTGAAAAAATCTTGAAAAATACCAGTCTACAAAAAATTTATTTCATTCTCCTATATTTCAGTAGTAGTATATTGCATGTTCCCTCACAAGACAGAGTGAAAGAACTGTTCTGAAGCCTTTCTGGACGTGGAACAAGCTTTTGATCGAGCTGGCCATCAGGGTTTAATCTGAAAGCTGAAGGCATCTCACCCGTAACACGTTTATTTAATAATACACAAATCCTACAGTGCTTATACGCACTTTAGCGTTTACAAAAATAATGGAAATTATTAGAAAAATTAATGACTTAGGGAGACACTAAAAAAACTACTTTTGCCGTCGATTTTTTTTCCCTCGGAGTGCCTCTACATTTGAGGGATCCAACAGGGGAAAAGTAAATATAGTGAAACCTTACATCAAGGGACATCTCTGTTTAGGATTTTTAGGACCGTCTCTACAGCTCGTATTAAACCTCTCAGTCTGTAGGGGACAGGCCAGAATAGTTTTTTAATTTTTTCTTGGGTAGCATAAACGCTATCTCAATGTTAAACATATCTCTAATTAGATTTACCATCGTTGATTCTATTTTTACATGTGAACGCACTTAAGCACAAATCAATCATGGACAGAAGTGGGGCGTTATTTTCAAAACATACAAGTATGCATTTTGGTTGTATTTTTTTCCTCTCCTTTGCATAGGGTCGATTCAGGAATTTCAAAAAGTAGCGCCTTGGGTCATTTGTTTTACATAATACGCACTCCGGATAGATTTTGTTTTAGATTGATGAAAGATGATATGTATTTATAAATAATATCCTTCTTCGTAAACAGTCAACAAAAATTAACTTAAAAAACTTGGTCTGTGACAAATAAAAAAAATATTTTTATGTAAGAAATAATAGTGTATTAATGAATTAACTACTAAGTAAATTCGGAAACTAAAAACTTCCGTAATTTATAGACTTTTAAAACCATCCACCCCACAAACGTCATGTCTCAGATTTTCCGCCTTTCCGATAGGAATTTCCGAGCCACGATCTTACTAACCCTAAATTTCTCCGCAATCTACCCAAAATGCAAAAGTGTACATATAAATATTTACAATTCAATATTTCGCACAACCTATTTTCCCATTAAGTATAGACTATCTTTAATGACCCCAATACAAAACAACTAAAACGATGATAGCGTCGTGATCTCTTATCTTAACCCGCCCAACTAAATAAAAGGGTGTTCCAACACTGGCTGGTTCTCTCCCCACCGCCACCTGGTCAGACAGATTTTTCATATGTTTATTTAATTACCTGTACTGTTTGCTCAATGGAAAAGCAATAAATGCAATGAATTTTAAAAATGATAGCTACTTTAATGTAATAACATAAAACTTGATAATTTGGAACGTTATTAATGTCGGACATTGGTAAATTTTTTGCTCATGGGCCCAGGGAGAAAGTGATAATTTTTTTTTTGTACTTAAAGATTATACATGCAACACAGATGCCCAGGAATGTTATTTTTATACAATTACAATTGAATGTAATTAAGACTCATAAATTCAACTCAATATTTTATAATTATAGAAATATATGTCTAAACGGCAATCACGATAATTTACATCTTTTATAATTGCGCTATAAAACCCAAGCTGTTAGCTGTTGTTCACTTCGCGATTTTACTTTTTAACGAGGTTGCATAATATTAAACTAGGTTGTTAAGCTGAGAGCATGAAAGTCTAAAAGGATTCCCAAATAAAATGATATTTTGTTCCACTTTTTACATCACGCCGTATTTCTCATTCTGACATTACGATTCTCATGATGGTGATGTCACAGCAGTTTTATGATCAAATACCAGTCCAGTCATAGCACACCGAAACCATCATACATTTCTATTCCTTGGATTAGTATTTTACAAAATGGTGCCTTAAACTAAACATCTCTAAATATATTGTATAAATTCATTTTTTCACATTCTACATGTATTTTTAAAAATTAAAAACATAAATTAAATTTAAAAAATATTTATAAATCCCAGGTCCTGAAGATGATCTCAATAAATATCGAAACGTTGGCATGACAAAGAAAATGTTTTTCTAAAACCTACGTCACACCAGACCCCCATCTCACGATTTCCAAATAATCTAAATATAAAGCCAAAAATTTGAATCATTGGAACTCTCATTCATTGGTTATCAGAATATTACTGAATAGACGCTACCAAACAAGACAATAAAATGAAAGATAGCTTAACAACAAAAAACTCATCTATACCAAAACATAAAAACCGTATGGACGGCACTCAGCAAGATCCTACCTCCAACCGAATCCAGACCTTCTAATCACTTACATTTCTCTGCATCGTTAGTACACCATTTTATATGTTCAACAGCACTTACAACTTACACAATGACTTACAAATACCTATCTCTTTAGCACTTTGCAAGATCAAGTTATAAACAAACTTCCATCTTCAATCACACATTGCACAACTTTTCTTCCGGTCACTTCCTAACAATACTCTAAGAAGTCTGAAAAGCGCCAAGACTTGCTCTAAAGGTGGCCATTCAGGATCGCCCCTAGCAGTCCAAACGGAGCGACGCCGTACCAGAAACCACGCCAATGGCAAAACTGAACTGGCGTGCCCGGCTGTGCCGAATATTCGACCGGTCCAAACTCCATCGGGCCACTCCAAATATCTACGGCGCGACGAAGGCAGGGCGCGTTCGTGAATGGGAAAACCTGGCGTGAACGGTGGAATATTGGTCATGCATGGGAAAATCCGCGTTTTTTTTAGCGCAGTCTCCGTCTTTCTGTCACTGCGCAAACATCTCCGTCGTACATTCTCATAAAGTCAAAAACGTTTATTCTTTATTGGTAATGACATACAATCGAGATTTTATTGTTGAGGTGATTGAATTGTATGAAAGTTTACCATGTTTATGGAAAGTGGTGGACAATGATTACCAAGATAGAAATAAAAGAAATTCGATCCTCAACCAGTTGGTCGACGTTTCCAAAACAAAGGATACAAATGCAACGAGAGATGCGGTATTGATAACGCCTAACAATGATCAGAAATCGTAGTAGAGAACTTAAGTTCTTCGTAGTTCATCCCTGTAGCGAGAAATCGGAATGTGGTTGCCAATCTTTCATGTAGATTGATGAATCTCTCATGACTGTCTTTTGTTTTCTAATCAGGGGAGTAACAAACAACAAGCTGGAGTAAATATATATATTTTTTTTTTTTTTTTTTTTTTTTTTTTTTTTTTTTTTTTTTTTTTTGTAAGGTTTTAATTGAAATGAAAAAATATTGTCACGAGGGGATTCGAATCCACGCTCTTTCATTTTAACCAAAACCTTACAAAAAGATTAATTAATTGAAAAAAGTAATTAGGTCAATAGGACAATAAATATAATGAATAAATAAGACGTTTCATCCACCCTTAAATAGTTCCTTTAATCAGGGGGTTCAAGGGAAAGATCTTTCATCAAATTGATGTTGGTATTACGGCTTCTGTTCAGGAGCCACTTCTTACACCATTTCCTCTTCGATTTTTTGATTTTAATATATAAATAAACAGAAGCGTAGCACAAGAGATCGTCATCCATTTTGAGAAGGTAACTGGTTGACGTTCGGAGCGACTGGCTGTGGAGCGGTCGTGAATGCCCCCCACAAATTTCAGCCTCTCCAAATGGAGCTGTACGGCTTGGCGCGGTTCCATTTGGAGTGATCCTGAATGGCCACCTTAAGAGTGAACAAAAGATTTTATTTTTAAACAGTGTTGTCACGTTTCTCTGCTTTTGTATGCTTAGAAATGTTAACTACTTTGTGCATCATTTTACGAAGCGCTGCTTACTATTAGTAATAATTAATAAAATAACTATTTAATAAAAACGTAGTTAATTATTTAATCATCGCTTCTTAAAATAAAGTTTATTAAAAAAAACATATAAACTTCTATTATCTTTTTTTGTACAAATTAGATGACCTCTGTCGACGACTTTTTCGGACAATAAATTTCAGTTCCAGCCTGTACGCAATGAATGTCGGAAAAGTTATCAACCCTTTAGTCAACGAAACCGGAAAATTGGGGTGTTTAAATGTGAAACTTTGTGAGTGACCGAAGCCTATCAATGTTCAATCAAGTGACTTTTGGTTTACTTACTTTCCAAATAATACCAGCTTCTAGTATTTTCTAGGGGATAATTAAAGCCACGCCATGAGTGTAAAATATTCATACTATTCGAGCTATTTTGTTGCCAATGGTAATCCAGATAAAAATATTGATGATTTATATTTCTTTAATCGATAAGAAATTATTATACATTTGTTGTTTTAGAAGCCAAAAGATTTTTCATTCCAATATATTCAAGTAAATCTAATAGGCTAAGATTTTCTCTAAAAATTTACATGTAATATAGTACTTTTCCTTTAATGGTAAACAAACTACACTAATTAACTCAGCATCCATAAACCACTCCGATTTTCTTATGCCTGCACTTATTTTTGCATTTCATTTAAAAAAGTGAACACAACCACAATATCTAGCTTTTTATACTTTTATAATATTTGATTTTAAGTGAACATTTGCTCTTTAAAGCTTCACAGCTTTGAACAAAGAGAGTAAAACTAGTATCGAAAGTGATTTCTAGTATTCCATTACATTTTTCATTGAAAATTTAATGATCTATTAATTGCCGTTAAACATTGAAATTTTTATAGTAAGTGATATTATATTCATAATCAGAGAACGGGAGTATCCCATGGAAATATATTTGGGCCAATACTCAACATTGTCCTATCAGTACTATTTGAAATAGTAGGTGGCGTAAAAATTGGCATTCTTACAGATAATCGAGAGCTTATATCAGTAAAACCAAAGATCGATCTTTTAAATTTTTCAAAAATCCTTTACAAATTAACAAACGATAAATAATAAACGTTAAAAAAATGAAAGTCGGGCTCAATCAGATCATATCTTTGAAGTAGATGAAGTATACCCTAGAGTAGATGAAGTACTCAGATGAAGTATACCTAAATATCTGAGAATAGTTATAGATACAAATTGTGGTGGAAAATCAGACACAAGTTTAAGATGTAGACAATAAAGATTGTAATTAACAGGACACTCTTCCCATTTTATAACGCAAAATAAAATACTAACGTACAGTACAATCATGTCATAAACCGATGAAGACATATGGTGTTGAAGAATAATTCTTCTCGTATAAAGTTATTTATCATTGTAAAATTAATGGTTTGTCTATGAAGGCAATAAGGGCTAAGTCATTGATGTTGTAATAAAAGCGTATTTTTTTAATGCGTGTTTTATGTTATTTATTGGGAGTTTTTTTAAAACTATCCAGGTCTATATTAAGCCCTATTTTACCTTTATCGAGCTTTTTTTACGTTGCTTTTGTCTTTGATGCTCAATTTGGCATCTCCCTGGCTAACAACTTGACCTTTCTTATTCACTCAAAATCTTAATTTTTTTGAGAATTTCACTACATTATATCAATCAGCTTGATACTAAAGAAATCTAAGACGAAAAAAATAAAACTATTTATATCAGAAAATTAGAAAATTAAACCATCAGTGAGAGATTTAGTTCCAAAAAGAAAACAAATGTGGATTTTTTTAAAATCTATATTGATAATGTTGGTCTTAAATATTAGATATTGTATAATGAGTGCCCTGTGAACATGGATCCGTAATCAGGTCAAATTGCATGAAAAATGTTTTATTATTGATTCTCAAATATATAAAATAGCTGTTTCACTGTTCATGTTAGTTCAACATTTCATAACTTCATTTAATAAGGTCTTTCGTATTTCATAAAATCTTAAGCTTTGTATAAATTTCATTACACCATTGGCATGGGCATTGAAACTTCTAATACATTAATTTGCTTGTTTTTTCTTGTAATTTTAAACCAACCACTTATAAACTTACTTAGAATATAAAGTTTTACGAGTTAACAAAGTTTTCTTGACTTTATTTTGAGTATGATTTTCTTGGTTCTGTAAATACTGACAGAAATGTTGCCCATACAGTTGTAAATATAAATTAAATAACTTCATCTGCGGATTCCTTTTTTTTAAACTTTATTTGGGAGTTACAAGAACATGTTTTACTTAATTTAACGATGTACTCCTTTCAAGCTCTAGGCAAGGAATTGCTATTAAAAATACAGAAATAATTAATTAGGTCTCTTGGGTGGGAGAAGATGCTGACTGCAATACTAGGAATGACACCTGCATCAAAGCGTTGTAAACAGATAATTTCACACAACTTATATGTACTTCATTTTTCATAAGTCAGTCATCCCAAATGTAAAAATAACTTTTAATTGCTTAAAATTTGATTTATGTAGTAACAAACAGTTAATAGGTAATCATTAAAATGCGGATACTTAAAAAAAAATGAAGTACTTGAAACTAGCCTTACCTCACTTCCTAACATCATGTTTTTTGATTTTTGTTATGACCAATTTTGTATCAATGAGTGTATTTTATTAGTGTGACTTTCATTTTTTTTTTTTATCGTTTTTTTTTAATCTTTAAGGTTATTTTTACGGTTTGTTGCCGATAAAACAATTTTTTAAGAATGAAACATTAATTTTACATTTCTGATAATTATTACTTGGAGATGCGGTCTAGTGTGACGTAGGTTTTAGAAAAACATTTTTTTTATAGTGCCAACGTTTCGATCTTTATTGAGATCATCTTCAGAGCCTGGGATTCATAAAAATCGTTTAAATTTTACAAATACATGTAGGATGTGAAAAAAGTGAATCTTACTAGGGTTTTAATGTTCTTACCATTGGTTAGGAAGATTACGATTTTATGAGATCATCAAAGTATTTTATTAATTTAATTTGTGAAAGGTTGAACTAAGTTTAAAAAAGAAATATCATGAATACAATTGTATGAAGACGTTGGAAAGCATAAACCTTTTACTCCAATTTGACGTGTAGAATAACATCTTCATCAGTGATACTTTTATTCCTAAAGTTGAAATTGATCTTTACTTATTTAAATTAAAATAAAATAAAGCCATATGCTATATTACCTATTGCTTGGGGTTGTTTATTCTGAAGACAACGCAGTATAATAGATAAAAAATATAAAATAATTTACTTTAAACATGTTAAACATGAGATTTGTAGAAATTCTAAGTATGTTGAATAAATACATATGCTTATAACAGGTTCTTTTTATAAATATTTTTAACACGTTTTTCCTGCTGTTGGTTGTTGGATGACAAACTAAAGATACCTTTTTCTAAGGTAATTCAGCTCGTCACGGCTCATTTTCATTCTACCTCAGTACAATAAAAACGAAAGAACAAAAAAATATATCCCCTCTATCCGATAGGAGGCCCAATTTTATTAGGGATTTGTTGAAGCTTATCGGTAATTCGGGCTGTTTGTACACAGAAAAGAGCGTTAACATATTTAAGTCTATTTCTTCGGGCACCAATAGCGTGAGCTGGGAAAGAGAGAGGGTGAGAGATTTAAAAATGGAGAGCGAGAGAGAAAGAGTGATGTAGGAGGGAGACGAGTTAAGGTTTCTGCCCGCTCCTGAATACAAAGCTGAAATCTTCCCAGTTCCACCCTCTGTTCACTTCCCTTAGAAAACATCTGGCCCCCACTGAGTAACGTATGTTTAGAAACATCTAGCCCCCCTTTAACTCGCCCCTAAATGTTATTTTGAAATTCCGGACAGTGGAAACGAAGTTTGAATACTGATGGAATGTTTCTTTTCGAACTAGCATGAATGGAATTTCTCTGTTTGTTATTCGGTAATATTTGGAGTGAATCACATGGCTAATTCAATACTACAAAAATTACGAAAAGATTTGTATATTTTTTTAGAAAATATAACTAAAATATCATTGGTTATTGTCATTTCTGATAAAATAGGAATAGGCAAAATTCATACATTTCAAGAATTACCACTTGCATAATAAACGGCTCAAATATGGATATTTGTCATTTTTTCATATTCTATAAATTTTAAAGAATGTTCAAACTACCGCACCATTGCACTTATCTCACATGCTAGCAAAGTTATGCTGAAAATCCTACAAGCTAGGCTCCAACAGTATGTAGACCGAGACTGCCAGAAGTGCAGGCAGGATTTCGAAGAGGCAGAGGAACCAGAGATCAAATTGCCAACATACGCTGGATCATGGAAAAAGCTAGGGAGTTCCAGAAAAACATCTACTTCTGCTTCATTGATTATGCTAAAGCCTTTGACTGTGTGGACCATAACAAACTGTGGCAAGTTCTTAAAGTGATGGGAATACCAGACCATCTTATTTGTCTCCTGAGAAACCTATATGCCGGTCAGGAAGCGACAGTGAGAACTGGACATGGAATCACTGACTGGTTCAAAATCGAGAAGGGAGTTCGACAAGGCTGCATACTGTCTCCTTGCCTATTTAACTTATAAGCAGAGCACATCATGAGAAAGGCAGGACTGGATGAGTCAGAAACTGGAATTAAGATTGCAGGGAGAAATATCAACAACCTTAGATATGCAGATGATACCACTCTAGTGGCGGAAAGTGAAGAGGAACTAAAGAGCCTCTTGATGCGGGTGAAGGAGGAGAGTGCAAAAGTTGGCTTGAAGCTGAACATTAAGAAAACTAAGATCATGGCATCTGGACCTCTCAATTCCTGGCAAATAGATGGGGAAGAAATGGAAGTATTGACAGACTTTATTTTCTTGGGCTCCAAGAGCACCGCAGATGGGGACTGCAGCCAAGAAATTAAAAGACACTTGCTCCTGGGGAGGAAAGCTATGAGAAATCTAGACAGCATACTCAAAATCAGAGACATCACCCTGCCAACAAAAGTGCGTATAGTCAAGGCGATGGTTTTCCCAGTTGCAATGTATGGCTGTGAAAGCTGGACTATTAGAAAGGCTGAACGCCAAAGAATTGAAGCCTTTGAACTCTGGTGCTGGAGAAGACTTCTGCGAGTCCCTTGGACTGCAAGGCGATCAAACCGGTCAATCCTGGAGGAGATCAACCCTGACTGCTCTCTAGAAGGCCAAATCCTGAAAATGAAACTTAAATACTTTGGCCACCAAATGAGAAGAAATGACTCACTGGAGAAGAGCCTAATGCTAGGTAAGATTGAGGGCAAAAGAAGAAGGGGGCGACAGAGAATGAGATGGATGGACGGAGTCACTGAAGCAGTCGGTGTGAGCTTAAACGGACTCCGGAAGACGGTGGAGAACAGAAAGGCATGGAGGAGCATTGTACATGGGGTCGCGATGGGTCGGACACGACTTCGCAACTAACAACAACATAAATTTTAATTAAATTAACCGATAAAAGTTTAGTTGAATAAAACAAAATAGAAAATACAAACCGAAAACAAATAAATTTAATAATTGACCGATTTAAGAATAGTTAACATGGAGATAACTCATTTTGTAAACAATCACCTTTTCTAGTCTTTTCTCCATTGTAATCCAGAATTCTGTTCAACCATGGAAAGTCATCATCTTGAATCAGAAGTTGGCAATATTATTGGGAGATGAGTCATCGAGGTCATCGGCAAGTGGATATCGCAAAGGTAGTTTCTCAGATCGTGGTCTCTCGTGCTTAAGCCCGATTCCGAGAGACTGGAAGTGCAAATAGGATGGTAGTGGATCTCAGCGCATTAAGACGCTAAGAGAAGCCAGAAATTTTGTGATTGCTGCAAAGCGGAACCTTTTCCATTACGCCCGCCGTAATTCAACGGCGACAATTTTTAATCGTTTGTGTGAAGTTGGGCTCACATCATATATCCCTTTTAGAGACCTGCAGCACTATCTGGCCACCATCGACCCAGGAATTTGGCGCGGCGAGCCCATAAAAGAGGTCTCCAATTGGAATGCTGCTGTTTACTGATGAGTCGCGTTTCTGTCTACAGTGACAGCAGGCACCGAAGAGACTATCGATAACAGGGGATCCATATAATGCCCCAGTTCGTGATCCATTCAGTGCAGTTTTGAGGAGGCCGTGTAATGGTCTGGTTTGGGATATACACTGGAGGATAAATTGGACTTTTTATTGTTGTAGGCAACCTCACTGCAGTCCGGTATGTGCAAGAAACTATCGAAGAATACATCCCTTAAACCGGGGATATCATTGCAGAAACGTTCGATGTTTGGATGGCAATGGCAGACCTCATAGAGGCAGAGCTGTTCACCAATGTTCAGAAAACCTTGTAATTTTCCATCTGCCCCCCCCCTTACCGAATTGTTTTCAGACTTCAATCCTATTGAGCACATGTGGGATCGTTCCAGTTAAGGCTTTTCGACCATCATCCTCAGCTAGTTGACTTGCAAAACCTGAGTGCAGCCTTACAACATCTATGGATTGAAATTCCATATCAAATTAGGGACAAGTATGCCTAACAGGTGCACATGATTTTAACCAACATTATACACAGTATTAATTGTTAAAAAAATTATTCTGTCCAGTAAACAAAATAATAGAATTAAAACGTTCTATTTTGTTAATTTTCAAAATCATTTAATTAAATTTTCTTTTAGTATAAAATAATTTCTAGTAAATTTTAATGCTATTTATAATAAAAATAAAATAAAAATGCTAGGAAAATTAAATACTACAAAATTGAAAATATCCCTATTCAGTTTAGATCTGTTTAAAATCTCTGGTAAAATAATGAAAGTTATTGCATATTTATAATCAAAAAAGCATTAATAATGATAAATTTCACAGGAGAGGGGTTAGAACTTGCAGGTTTTGATTTTCCACAGACGCTGTATTCGATACTCACAGCTACTTGTAAATCTAGGTTTATAAGAAAACCATAATTCATTTTCTACTTAAAGCTCCATTTCTTCATAATCATGTTTTTATATTTGTTAACCAATCACGTCAAAACAGGTTAAGTAATCCAACATATAGGTCATAACTAACAATAAAAGACATTTCATCAAAACGTCTAATGAAATTATGAACTTGCTTTGGTCGTTCCTGATCTGTTTAGTCAACAGTTACGTAAAGACAGAAGTGAAAGACGGCAGATGTAAACTGTACAGACACAAAATGACAGCACTCAATTACATGAGAGAGAGAATAAAAGCTGAATCCTAAACCTATGGAAAAGCATTATATATGTTCATCAAAAACAGATCAAAGCAAACACTTCAAAGCACCGAATATGTTGAGGAACTAGTTTCCATATATAAAAAACAATGTATCTAACAACGAACAACAGTTTTAAAAATCCAGACATAAAAACTCTAAACACAGCAATTACAATTGAAAGATGTAGAGTGTAGGCAAGAAGAAACGTAATAGCAAGTTATAATTGCAGTTTAGCAAACCACTGGGCAGTTAGAAAGTCCGAATAGTGTTTTTTTTTTGTTAGTGGTTCAGGGTTCGATCCCAGCGTACGCACTGCTTTTTAACTGTTCATAAAATAAAAAAAGTATTGGAAAGTAGTGTACTTGCGGTTGCGACACCCGACTGGTAGGTGGAGGTTAAGCCCTCTTCTTATGACATAAATACTTGATTGAACATTTAAGCCTATCTAGAAACGACGGAAAATAAAACTAGCCACCAAAGTTCTCAATTATCTGAAAATCACAAAAACCTTCTACTGCTTAAAAGGTAAAAGCCAAAATGCATACAGAAGATCAAAATTATCAGAAACGAGTAAATTACAAATATAACAACAAGATTTTGAAAATCAACAAATCTTACAACGCGCATAGTGAAATGGGCAAAAAAGTGGAACGCCTACGACAGACCCAAACTGCAAAGATAAGCAGGAAAATTATCAAAAATGGCACTGGTAAAATATTTCCTACCAAACATTGCACAAAAAATTCCAAAAACTTCCCATTGTAAATGGCCAAAAGCCGAACGTATCTGCCGGAATAAAATCACAAAGATACATGAATAAAAACTATTGGAAACGATGAAGATAAGAAAAAAATCATATTAACGAAAAGTGTTTGACAAATCCAGAAAGTCGTAAGTAGGATTTTTCTGTTTAATTTTGTAAAATGGTTTCGCAAGTGTGAAAACGATTTCATATTCTTATAAGCTGAAAAATGGAAGTGAGGTAAAGGGTAAAAACCAGGATTAACGTGAAAAAGCGTGTTTGAGAGATTCCTCTTACAAAATTATATACCTGATATTGATTTTATGGGAGTGACATAAATAAAGCCGGGTGGAGGCAGGGATGACTAATGTGTTGATAAAAGTAATTGTGTTGACCGGGCGAGCTCCGATTATGCAAATATCCATAGATGGAAGGGGGTGTTGTTTTGGAACAACGGTAGTATAATGAGGAATGAAAGACAGGAAGAGGCGGAGAGTGGCGGAATGAAGGGATGAAGGGGTTGAAAGGGGGTGAAGACTGATCTGGAAATCTGATGAATTATTCAAACTACCTCCGTCCCATCATCCCCCGTCCAAGCCACCCCGCGGGGCCAGCTGTAAACCTCTCTCTCGTACTTCTGTATGTTTGTCACCCCGTTTTTTTATGGAGAGGGGGCTCTGTGAATCTTAAGATAGCACTCACGATTCTTCAGACTTCATCTTTCATGCTCAACCTCCGCAACAAAATTCGGGAGGAATGCTGACTCGACGAGAATCCCGCTTTGGGTCCAATCTCATCCCGTTTCCCCTTTTCAGTCGTATGCTAGTAATAAAATATTTCCGTTTTCGATTTCTCACCTTGAAAAGCCGTTGTCTTAAATATCGTTTCTTGTCAAATTTCAAGGCGTACAAGATTGATAGTTTCGATTGTGTGACATTAGTTTTTTATAAAATAGGCTAATTGATATTGAAGCTCATCAATGAGTAGGCTTTATTTTTCAAGGTTAATCCCGTTTTTATCTCCCGTCCTCGTTTTAAAAACGCACGCGAGACAAATATGTGTTCGTTTCCTATAAAGAAATGCTATCAGCAGGGCACACCATTACATTTAATTACTAAATGACACGCAACCGCTTTTTTGCCATCACTCGGGGGTGTAAATTCCCTCAGGGCGTAAGTTATGTCCATTTATTCATTATTGTGTGATAATCACCTAGGAGCACTTTTTGCAGGTTGAATAATATTAGATAAGCATCTTACACTTATTGAAAAACGCTTGCTAATACTACGAGGTGAATTGCTTTCTACTAATTAAAAACTTAGGATTTCTTCTTATTTATTAGCCGCTGTAGATAAAATTTTACGAATTTAATATTAAAATAAATGCTTAATATTCACCTCAAACATAGCGATTTTTTAAAATATGTATTACATTATATTAGGTGAATAGGGCGTTAATATGAACGAGTTGCTCTTTTTGGAACCAAACATGGAAAATTGGAAATTCCATTTTATGTTGTTTACATTGTGTGTTTCTTAGTGACTTGTTGTTTCATAATTTGTTGATGTCGTGATGAGCGGCTTTTTACATTACTACTTACTTCAATAAAGAATGCACGACTACAATTTTTAATTGCATATAGATCGTTGAATCTTCCTGTATGTGATGCATGTTATTTATTGGAGAAAATGCATTTATTTGTCTGAATTGAAGGCTCATCTTCCAATTATCTGGAGGAATATCAGTTCTCAAAGGGATCGGTGGCCGCAAAGGTAGACGTTGACATGACGCTCATCACTGTAAGGTAATGGTCCAGGGTTCGAATACAGGACCGCTGGATTCGAACCAGGGACCTTTACTTAGCGGCCACCGACGCTCCTTAAATATCCTTGAAAGTAAAACTGAAGCATAAGTCTACAGAAATAAGGTTTGTAGATTTTCTTAAATGTATCTTATAAACAAGATACTTTTGAATCAATTATATGATATATAACTGAACTGAGATATCTCGTCACATTCACTACAGCAGAATACTCGATATTCACGGGCTGGGTTGAACCAACTCCTTTCTCGCTAATAACATATCTTTTACTATAGATACATCAGACACCCAGAGTACTCGGTATTCCTCGTGGGGGTTGAATCACTCCATTCTTGCTAATAACATACTTTCACTCTCCAGTCGTCATTCATATTTTAAAAACCATCTTCCTTTACCAGCCCCCTTCCATTATCATCAAAACTCAACTAGGATTTTTTTTAAGATCATCGGCTGAGTCAGCAACGAGGATACTATCGTCACCGTAAACAGCTCTTTTAAACAACTCAGCCAAAACTATTTTTAATTTTTATAAAATAAAGAAAATTTATTTGAAATGTTTTCCATCACAATCTATACATCTTTGCCAACGTCTAATAAGCGCTAAAATCATTATTTCGACTCAGAAGAAAGTCTTGGAAAGCGTTTTCTCTTAACCACATTCTCCAAAAAATTTATCTCTGAAGAAATGATCAAAATGTCTATAGGCGAGAGGTCGGATGCGGTAAGATTTCATATCCTAAGTCCTAAGTTTCCGCAAGGTTGGCATTGCGACTTGTGGTTTGGCGTTATCGTGAAGAAGAATCGGCCCACTTACGGTTTGGTTTACCAATGCTGGATAAAGATTTTGCAGTTTCCCCTGCATTTTGTCAATTTTTTGTGATTATATTGATACTACTACGATATTTCTCTGCTGTGGTAGTTTCACCATAATTCAGAAAATTATAGTGAACAACAGCACATCACCAAGCAATCACCAATAACCATTTTGGGGTGCTTCATCCAGCGGTCCTTCATTCGAATCCGACAACCATACCAATGGGCTTTTTTCATAAACACAGACACCCCGAGGGTTGATATGACCTCTGACACTCATAAAAAATGTCGAGTAGTACTCTGGTGTAGTGTGAATGAAGTCCGGTGCTTGAATGTAATTTATTAACGAGAATAGATGGACATATCCCCAATTATCCCGACGAATGCGGAGTACTGTGTGGTAGTGTGAATGCTAAGAGACTATAATATTTTTGTGTTTCTGTATATTTGTGTTATTTTATCTACAATTAACGAGACCCTGAGGAACAGAGAAGCAAGCAGAAGAACAAAGAAAATAGAGAGTTGGTTACCGTTATATCATAAAACATCATTACATGGTTTGCGAATCAGTAAAAGAAACTAGTAGGTTTAAAACGCGAGACAGATAAAAATAGAAATGTAAAGCTGAAGAAGACAAGGCTGGCGATGACTAATGTAGTTTGCCGGCTCAAAAACTAAAAAACAATTTTAAAAATTTTTGGGGAGGTCCGTCGTGCCCATGATTACTATAGATCCAAAAGCAATTGGAAGTAAATTTCTAACTACTTGAAATAACAAATAATTCACTCTAAATATCATATTAAAAAAACCAATGGTCAAAAACAATATTGAAGCTTATACAACTTTTTTCTAGTATAAAAGAGCTGTTGGTTTGGAACCTGGGAGCTTTACCGTGCAGTGATTAACACCATGTCAACGCTTTAACTTTTGTGGCCACTGACGGCTCTTTTCGAAATTTGCATTTTAGAATTTTTCTTATACTACATTATTAGCTATGAACAAGGAAAAGTATCTTACAAATAACTAACATAATTATTAAATTTCTATTAACTTTTTTTACGAGTTTTTTAGGTAAATGTTACATTTGTAGTATGTACACTCATACTATGGCCAGCACTGATTTACGCCGACGACCCAGATTTTGTAGAAACCAGGAAACGTCAAATCTCAATATTGATTAAAGGGCGAGGTGGTCTCGAGGTTATCGTTTTAAGAAGACGAGGCGGGTTATCGAGATGGGGAATGTAAACAAGCCTTCAGCAGTAGGACAAGAATGGACCGAAAGCTTAGCGTAGAACTTTTTGAAGGGGAATCAGAACATTGTTGAAAGGAATGTTGAGGTCTTTGTAGATAGTGAGGTTATTGACGAAGGAAGGAGCGTTGACAATTTGAACAGGGTCTTTCGGTTGGACGGATTAGATGCGCTGGATTTTGGATGGTTTGGCGGAAACCACATTTCCACTACCTAAATATATATATATATATATATATATATATATATATATAATATTGGTTGGTTGAAGTCAAAGTAGTTTTAGTTAGTAGGTTGATTATTTAACGATCTTGTTTCTATTATAGTCCTATATAACTTGAATTAAAGCTGGAAGATCCTTATTGTTGATGTATTCTAGAGTGCAAGTTTATTTTTCTACTGTATTGGGTACGTTTCATCTTTCGGCCTTGTCTTCCAATTTTTGTACAATCTTTGATATATTTAAGTTATTTTTAGATGCTGGAGGTTGTTTGAATATGATTCGGGTTAAACGACAGCTTGCGGTACAACCCACATAAGTAGTATTGTGTTTCGATGTATTGAAAAGGCATCAGAGTAAATGGTATAAAGATGGGATTAAGAATGCTCCCTAGTGGGAAGCCGGCTTGCATTTGTCTGATATCTTAGTAACTGATTGCGGCACCTCACTCTGAAGCAGTGGTCAGTTAAACAGGTCTACGGTAATGTAATAAGGGGCATTAGACTACGAAAGATATCTGGCAGCCAGATCATACCGAAAGCTTGGGACACATTCAGGGACGCATCGTAGAATTCTCTAAACCCGAAGAAATATTCTGAACAACTCTGAGCCCGTGCTGGAGTGTAGATGAGATGTTATGAGAATATAGGTTTGTTATAAAATGTTTTAAAAGAAGTATTTCCTGATTGGTACGTAGGATGCCATTGTACATTCAGGTTAAAAATCCTATAGGTTTCTGAGTAAGGTTGACAAATATAGTGAACGTCAGGTAATGCACCCGGGCATTTCTACTAGTGGTATTTGCAATATTAAGAACAATAATAATGTGTTTTGGCGGCTGAAATTATCCGTCCATTGGTAGGCCCGAGAGAAAATTATACTTCACCTAATTTACGAAGTATTCTATGCAAAGCGCAATTCTATACCTTCAAACAATAACGAATTGTGAAGCTATCCTGCGATAGTGCTCCTAAAACATTGGTTCATAGTTATTACTCTCAATGTCTGAGGGCGTATCACAAGGCCGCTGTCATTTTAAACTTCGAGGAGGATTATTGAAAAACGATCAGTAGGAAAGTAAGATGTATGTGCAAATTAGAGAGAATATAGAGGTTAGATTGGAATATTTTGTAGCTGGATATTGAAGTTTTATTATGAAAGGAACTTTTAATTAACGTGGGGATGCGGTGAGGTTTGAAAAATTAAAAGTGCCGTTGTCAATAGATCAATGGATTCGTGATTGTAGAGTTTGTGAATAATGCGGAGATTGTATGTTTGGTTGAAACCCTTAGTTATATGCTATGTGTCTATGTTACTTGTAATTAAATCGTGTTGAATAAATCTATAAAACAATGTTTTCCCTTTGTCTTTTACGTAATCGGAATGAAAGATTTAGTTCTGTCCTTGTGTGACGTGTATGAAGGTTTCAGGTCAGTCGATATCCTAGATATAACCCATGTAGCTATGACATTTTCAGCAAAAAGGAGGATGAGGCTAAACTTGATTTAGACTTTAAAAAAAGGTTAAGGTTATGTTTTAAGATTTGTGATGTTGAGTTTGATTGGCCATTTGTTAATCAACGTAAATAAGTGAGTCTAGAGGTTTCAGTGAGCTATAATGGGGTTGCAGGATAGAATGGCAATCATCAGCATATCATAAATTAATAAAACCTTAACAGTTAATGAAGTTAGACTAATATCATTCTTTCATACAATTCGTATAATTATACTTAAGGATAAACACTGCGAACTTCTGTATAAGTTCATTCAAATGCTCGTATACAGAATTACGCAGTGTTTATCCTTTATAGACTCTGATATTCGTATTTTATACGAACGAAACTGAAAATGAAATAATGTTGAAAATAAAGGTGAGACAAACGTAAAGTGGCCGAGACAAGAAAATAGAAAAATGAACAGGGACGCAAAGAATCTTTTGGTATGTAATGTATATATAGAGAGAAATAAAGGAAAGTTAACATTGTGGGAAGAGAAGTAAAAGGATACGAGGGGGGGGCATATTTGCTTCAACGGGCGGGAGAGGAAGTGCATGGCGTGGGATGGTGGATGGGGTGCCTCGCCGTTATGAGGGTATGGGCGAGTTGTCTAAACTAATCACAGACGAGGTGCAACAGGTGCTCCGGAGTCGGTTTTGTTGTCTTTTTCCACCCCCGGGGGCAGGGGAAGATTCCCGGTTTGCTAATCGGCCAACGGCGTTCTGTAAATATTTGAGAGGAACCTCGTCTTGGAGGGGCAGCCGTGCATAAGCCCTGACCCACTTACACATTCACTCCTACACACCAACGCTCATAAGACAGCTTAACTCTGTCCCCCAAATAAACAAATAATAAAATACATTATAAAACGTGAACCGAGATGTAACTTGACTAACAATCAAAATGGAACATACCGTTGGAAAATAATACATTATTTTATATAATTTGAACAATCGTTAATAAAATTGTATAATAACAAAAATAGTAAATGAAAATTATATGGCTTAAAGTGCACCCATCAATATTTCGTACTTCAAACAATCTCCTGTTTGGCCAAAAACTAAGTTATATATATATTTTTTAATTTTTTACGATGGTTCGCAACAGTAGAGGTCATATCGAAACTCAGGAAGACGGTTTTTTTTTTTTTTTTTTTTGGCGTCATGAACTATGCATATTAGCCATGTGACAATTCATATATGTGTGTTTAAATTTGGGGGGGGTTATTGTGAAAAAAGGGCCAGAGGCGACGGTGGGAATCGAACACACGACCGCGGCGTGAGAGTCTCTCATGCTAACCACTCGGCTACCGCGGTCCCCGAAGGAAGACGGTGTTTTTGAAAAAAAAAGCCCAGTTGTAAGTATGTCGGGTTCGAATGCAGTGCCGCTGGATTCGAACCCAGGACCTTTACTTTACAGCGATGAGCACCGTGTCAACCCGACCGTTACGGCCACCGACGCCCCCAAAAGTTTTATAAAAGGCCGTTAATTATTATTAAATATATACATATAAGAGTACGCTGCGGACGTGGAAAGTAGGAACATTTTTATTTGTTATTTCTGATAATGTGTCGAAAAATGTTAGTAATTTGTCCGAGCGCTTTTGCCTACAGAGTCGGGGAGACAAGAAAAAATTAGATTTTTAAAATATTGATGTTTTATAGTTGAGCAAGTATTTCAATATTATTTATGAAATGAAAGGCAATAATATAAAATAAATTAGGAAAGCAAACAACAAATTCTCATAAAGTAAAAAAGAAGAAACACAGCATGCCAAATTTGTTATAAGCACGTTTTAAATGTTTTAAAACTTACTTTTTAAATCATTAAAAAATAAGTTTTTAGGCTAGACTAGTTAGAATTTTTTGTAAATATGCATTTTTCCAAAAATTTAAATCGTTCTTGTTATAGCTCAAGCTAGTAATAGAAATAAAGAAAAGAACTGGATGCGAGAAGTAAAGAGAGTGAGAGAAAGAGGAGAGAGAAGAGAAAGAAATTGAGAGAGAGAAAAAGAGAGATAGAAGGAGAAAGGGAAAAGAGAGAAGAAGAGAGAGAGAGGGGGGGAGACAGAGAGTACGGGTGAGAAAGAAGCATAAATTGATTAAAAAATACGAGAAAATTTTTACGTTCGGATATTCATACTTATGCCCTTTTGTACGTTTAACAAATATAAGAATATACAAAGAAAATTAATAAAAAAGATTAAAGAATAAAAAGGTATCCACCTACAAAAGTGGAAGAGAAAGAAAGGAAAAATAGGAGACAGTGAAAGAATAAAACAAACAATAATACGACATCGATAAAATAGGGAAACGTATATAATTAGAAAGAAAAAGAGAGTGAGATACAGAATCTGAGAGAGGTAATGAGAGAGAAAGGCGAGACTAGAAAGATGATCCAACATTCCAAAACCAATAAGAATATTGTAATAAGTGAATTGAAATGAGCATGTCCAATAGTCGAAATAGAATATTATTTGCAATTCAATTGCTATATTTCGTGCTGTAAATTACGCCGTCTGCAAGTCCATTGACCCCTTAAAGGCACTGCGCTTTTTATGTCGAATATTGTAATTAATTAAACATACTGTTAATTTTAGTGTTAGACTGTGGATTTTAATCTTTAGCGAAAATATAAATAGATCTCTAATTACATGAGAGATATTCCGTGGGAGAGCAATTTGGATTTTGAATGTATTTGCTCTTTCATTATCGGGCTTCTTAGAAGGCTGAAGGGGAAATTAATTATAGAGCGAGAAAGTTATGGAGGAGTTAAAGTTCTAGGCGGAAACAAAGGATTCGATAATCTTGTCTACAATGTGTAGCTAGGGTGATTAAGGATTGTTCGTATTAGGTGGGGAAACCTGATGGCGAATTAGCCTATTGTTCTAATTAATCCGTTCCTTTGGATTTTTGAAAAAGGGGGGATTTATGATATCCGATGGGAAAGGATGATCTCGGTTTTTCTTCCGTGGTTCGGAATAATGCGTTTTTTTCTCTTTCCCCCAACGATAAGAAACACCCTCACGGATCGATCCTCGGCCCATCGAGAAGACGTTAGCATAAATAATCACATCACAAATTTTCCACGGTTATCTTCATACCATGCAAGATATACGGCGGCGGTTCGCAATATTGAAATTGTACCGTGTAAAAAGATTAAGCGGCTAGGAAAAATGAAAGAGGAAATAATTGAATCTCTCTTTCTTTAATGTGAAAACAGAGAAGTTTTCGTTTAAAAATAAAATCGTTTTATTGTTATTCTGTTTCCATATGGCAAACACGCGAAAAAAACTTCAAACTTGACAAAGCAACTCTTTTATGAGATTTTATAAAAAATTTAAACAACCAAAAAGTAAAATCCTTTTGGAAAAACAGCTTTATTTAAATGCCGAATCTAATAAATTCTTAAAGCGTATCACATAAATCAAACATTTTGTCACTCTCTCTCAAACAGAAAATAATTTCTTTCACTACTTTTACTTTTTTAATTTAAATGTTTATCCCGATTCTGTATTAATTATTAATTTTCTCTCTTATTATCGTTTCCTTTCTTTCCCCAATCAAACTGTTATGTTTGTCATCTTTTTATTTCGTTTGTTTTATTTATTTCTCTCACTCTCACAGATACACTCGAACTCTCTCCTTTCTTTCTGTCTTCTTTTCTTTCTTTTTTTCACGTTTTGTGGTAGTTTACGAGTTGTAAATTTGTGTGACTAAACAAATCATCTCTCTTTCTCTCTCTCTCTCTCTCTCACACACACACTCTTTCTCTCTCTCTCTCACACACACACACTCTTTCTCTCTCTCTCTCTTTCTCTTTCCTCTAACTTTCTCTCTTTTCTACACTTTTCCTAATTTTAAAGCGAATGTACATAACCTCGTATGGATGGTGTTTTGATAACAATTTTTTACTTCGTTTTAGATTGTTTATAATTATTCTTTTGAATTTTCCTCTTTGGTTAACTTTTCTGAATCGTTTTTTCATTTTTTTTCATATTTCCTTCCAGTTTTAGTATAGAAATCTGAATGTAAAAAATATTTAATGAATTGTGATTAATTAAATGATTTTCATCTTTTCTATTTACATTTTTCTTTATCTTCATTTTCAAGGTAAATTAAGTAAAAGTGTATTCAAGTTTATAATTCACTTTTTTTACGCTCGACGTAAGCGTGTAGAATGTGTTTAAAAGTTGGTATACAACAATGAATACCGAATTTGAGCGCGCGCAGAAGTTGTGAGACGCATGTCAGCGTTATAAATTATCTCCAGCCAGAATGCTATTGTAGAAACTCTATTACGTTGGGGAAAAAAGTCAGCAGGAGAAAGTTGAACATAGTACAATTCAGTTAGTAACACTTGAAAAACCGCCAAACTTTCACGTCTCTTCGAGTTTTTCGAGGCAAATCAAATTCGCTTAATATCATTTACCTATTCAGTTCGTCGAAATTCACCGTGAACTTATTTGCGGTTGATAAAAAAAAAAGGTTGGGAAAATATATGGAGCGCTGCAAGTGAAGGCAAATGGACAAAAACATTTTCCCGACGTATGTATCGAGGAAAGCACATTCCTAGGATAATGAACTACCCAACTGCAAGACTAAAGAACCTCAATTATACATACTATATACATATACAATTATGATTTAATTGTAACTAGGAAACACGTCATATTGCACTGCGAACTACTTGAATCTTCGAGAACAAACCCCGTAAGATCAATAATCAAAGAGGAATCTGGCCAACAAATCAGAAATTAATTAAAAAGCACAATATAGTGAAAAATTAACAGTAATATATACTTCAAAATAATTCAATAATTTAAAAAAAGTGAAAATAATTAGATAAATTGTAATAATGATTGCCAGCTAAATGATCAAAGTGAAGTGACTAAAAAATTGTAAAGTGTTGTAACTTAAAAGTCTTATTGTACTTTTGATGAATGTAAAAGTACCGGCTTAAAAATAAAAAGAATCTTTTACCTAAGCTCTTTCTTCTGTAAAAGCATAAAGGTGCGCAACGTAATGACTATCAACTTTATTCACCGGAATTTTCTTTTCAATTGGAATTAATGGGCTGAAACGAAAATGTATATTACATTTAATTTTTGACTCAAATTAAGGACCACAGTTTACAATTGTTTATATTTTGTATTAAATTGAAATTTTCCAACAATTCTTTCAATCATAAAGAAAAAACAAACCACAACGCCAGAAATTAATTCCAGTACAACATACGGTTTTAATTGTACAGATAAAAATTTATAACAATTGAGATGTAGTTTCTTTGTATTGATTTTCTTTTGTGTGTGAATTGTATTTCACAAAATCCACATAAATCTTTGTTAAAGCTTACATTGTAAATGTAATGTTGTTTATTAAAAATTGTCAATACTGAAACAAATGTCGTTAATTAAACGAAAATTCTCACGCAGCTCTGAATGTTCTTTATTATATTCTAACGAAAATATTTTTATTAATAAATACACAAATGTTTATGCGGTTTAAGAATTCTTTTGCTGCTTTTAATATAATTGTAATTTAATTTCACTTTTATGAGTAATATTCCTTTATTTCCGAACGGATTGGAATTTAATTTGTTTCAAACTCTATTAAGAGATTGGAACAAATCGGGAAACAAAATTGGGTAACTGTTTTTATAGTATTGTTTATTGAAGGGTGTAGGCAATTCCGTTGAAAGTGTAAATAAACTTTCATTTGGAATGGAAGAATTTTGTTATTTCGTTGGTCATCTCTATTCAAGTAATGAAACCACTAAAATTAAAACAAAACATTGTTAATCAAACATTAATTACTGAAATGTTCGTGTTTTCTATAGGCAATCGGAGAATTTTTCCATTAACGTTTGATCCATTTTTTTAATCAGAAATTTTAATTATTATTTAGTCCATAAAGGTTTGCGCGATGTCGCAACGCGTTTTATTAACTCATAAAAACCTGCGAATAGAAACACCCAGTAAGTGACTCTTGCCGGTCCAAATAAAAAATTTCATATAAAGAAGTACATGGTGTAATAACTTTTGTGAAAATGAGTTTACAAATTATATACATTATTTTCTGCCAGCAGTAATAGAATGAAAATGAAATCGTAAAATTAAATAACTTTAAAAATCAATCAATCTCTATTTATATGTATATCTATTAATTTATGTAGGTAATTACATATCACTCATTTTTCCTGCATTTATATGATTCCAGTCTAAAATTTATCCTCCCTTTCTCGCTCACTCGCTCTCTCTCTCTCTCTCTCTCTCTCACTTAATCTCT